>NW_027506907.1:466743-471743 GCF_052324685.1 Brachyhypopomus gauderio
AGAGATTAAATGGTGTAACTGTTGAAAAGGGTTGCAAGGGTGAATTATATTTCAGTTCTCATAACTTCTTCAACAGAATTGGAGCTGTTGTACGCTTTTCAAAAGGGGTTTCAGTGGGGGAACCATGGAGCGCTGTGCTAATCACACAAGCATGCGTGAGCTGCACGCTCGTGTGTATGTGTGTGTTTTCAGTAATCTAAAGCACCTGATTCAGCGCGTTTGCTTTCAAGCCATCCAAGAGCTTGTCTGCGTTTGGGGAAACGTGAAGCACATAAATCTACAGAACTGCGTAGTGCATGATGGGAGCGCCTCTAAAACCTGTGTGGGGCACGCTCCCTCAAAGGCCTTTCAACCCCCTGCACACCTGCAGCTGATGTGCTCTGTGCTGGACTTTGTAGCTGCCGTCTCTGTCTCTCTACCTCACTACCGATTTCTTGTGTCCTCATCTGAACACTGGAACTGATCTGGGAACAGCGTGGAGGTTGGAACTCAAGATCCAAGAATGAATTAATGAAGAGAACACATTGTACCTGCTTCGTGGCACGGCTTGTGAGCCCCCCCCCCCCCCCCCCCCACCCCCCCCCCCCACGTACACACACGTCTCTCTCTCTCTCTCTCTCTCTCTCTCTCTCTCTCTCTCTCTGTGTCTCTGTGTGTATGAGTCACATTTCAGCATTATTATAGAATCCTACATTTGGGACACATCTAGTATATCACTGCAGTGTCATATACTGCTAGTGGTTTTATGACAGCCAGCCTAAACGGGCTGAATGGCAAAATAAGTCACCAAACAGCATCATATCACACACCCATATCAATAAGTGTCTTATCTAGTAACGGGAGTAATCTAGATGGAGCCGCATATCAATCTAATGCGCCTAAAATGAGCTCGAAAATATGATCATATTAATGGATTCGTGGATGCACAGGTGTAGTTTTTTTTGGGGGGGGGGGGGGCTGTCCTCCCTGAAGGTTTCTGCTCATGCTGCTCATATAAGGTGTTAGGCTGGGTTGAGCAGTTGAAATGAAACGTATGCTGGTGGATGGATGGATGAATGGAAAGAAGGAAGAACTACATCACCGTTGAGATTATGAATGAATCATTCCGGTGGTATTGTGAATGGTGGAAATTTGTAATTAATGGTTCATTCACACTGTAGGCCTATCATTAACTATTTTATACGTCTAGCAGAAAACTATCGTTTTACTCGACAATACGTTGTCCACTTGTTTGCGTTATGACGAATACCATTTAAAAAGAGTAATTGAGCAGTAATTCTTTTTCGTTTTCTACAAAGTGCGATTGTTTAGAAGTATATCCATTCTAAATACAATTTTGCACATGAGCGCATCTTACTGACCGTTAACCTTCTCTACAAATGAATCATTTGGATTGCTCCACCAAGTTTGTTAATGCAAGAAAAAAAATTAATCAACCACGCAAATAATTATTATTGGTACTTATTTACTACTTTAAGTTGATGCTTCGACAATGTCCTAGTTCATGTTTAATACTTAGCCATAATTAAATACACAAGAAGCAAATGCCAGATCTCCTGCGAGAACGAGCTGTGGAGCTGGCGGAATTCAGCGGGCGCGCGCACGCTCGCGCTACTCCGCTCGCGCTACTCCGCCCTCTCCATCTTTCGACTCCGCTCTCGTTTTCCACCGGAGCCTCGGTAAAGAGCATATTCCGTAAACCGCTAAGCCTCACCCAAGTTTTCACTCCACGTAAACGTCGCTTACCACACGATTTGCCAAACCTGCAATCTGAGAGACATCATCAAGGCCCGCGAAAGACAAAGGAAGTATTCATTTCTAACGGGCACGTGACGGCGCGGTGGCCAGGTCCGAGTCGCGCTCGAGACGCGCAGCACGGGTCGCGCGCCGCGTGGGGGAGAACGCGGAGATGTGAAAATATTACTCATTAAGACAAGCGGCCAAGGCTTTCCGTATGAACGCATGCGAGCGCAGCCGAACCAGAATATACAGCGCACATGTGCATGGTAGGTGTGCTTCGAGGGTGAAACGGTGCGGTTGCCAATTCGTTTTAATTAATGGAAAGAAACCGCTGGCCTGACGCTGGTTTTAGGCTGCTGCAAGCCAGAAATCTGCGTGGTGAAGCAAGGCAAAAAAACTTTAAACGCTTAACCATATTGTGCTCATATGTTCTCTCTGGTAGGCTAAACACCGGTTATGCCTGAGTTTAATTATTTATCTGTAGCCTACAAAAAGACATCCATCTTTCTGTCACGTTTTATATCACTAAATCACTCACAGTAGGCTATTTACTTTTCACGGCTGAGTCAACATTTGATCTCGCTTTGTAGGCCAAAGCACTTCACATGTGTTGCAGGCTATTTAAGTGTTTACAGGACATGTACTGTAATAAGCAACAGGCTAATTACAGTGATTACTGAAGCACTCTCGGCACCTTAGGTGTGTATAATCCATCAATTACAACAGAGACCTTGACATGTAATAGTGGGAGATGGAGAAAACACATTTTAAAAGAACTGCTTGTGGTAAGACATAAAGGTCTATAAGTCCTTAAAATCATTTACACCTCCGTGAGAGTAATAGTACTCAGTAATAGTAGTCAGCCTATTCACGATAGCCAGTGTGTATTAGGTCTCAATAAATAGAATTTAAAAAATGTAAACGATTCTTGTCGCGTAACCTGAATTAAACCTACGAGAAGTGTTGCTGTATTGGCTTGTCGAGCCAGCGCGCCGGGTAAACTTGGATGCTTTAAATTGTTCCTGCTTGTTGTTTAGACGTTCAGACACGACGTAATTACTCGGTACAAAATCTGGGCCAGTCCACTATGCTAAATAAAAGTTTTTTTGTTAGTTTGAACTTGAGGCGGCGTTAAGTTGTAGGGAGGCGGCGTGAACCTGTACGGACCGTGACCTATCCTGCACTTGGCCTTGAGACTGCTACTATGAAGCGAAGCACGGTAACGAAGAAACACGAAGAAAGGGAGGAACAGGAGAAAGAAAAGGTGAAAAAAGACATACATAGCTAAATGTATTGTCTTAAATGGGAATAAAAAATATTTAATTTAGAATTAATCTGAAAGTATCTTTTTAAAAAAGTCGGGTCCAAGGATATTCTACGGAGCAGGCCAAAGCGAAAGTATACCAACACATTCAACACGGTGACTGTTGTAAAAGGCCAAGTGGACTGAAGGAACCGAACTGTTCTCTCTTAGAGGACGGTGTGCATCCAAATGTTACAGACGCTGCTTTCTGCACCAACTCGGCAATAAAGCCACAATAAACTTATTTTCCCTAAAACAAACAAATATACTTTTTAGACTTTGCATTGATTTAACTATTAGTTGACAAGCTTTAAGACTGGGCCTAGTTTAATCCTACGTTCTGAGCCTACTTAAATAATAAAAAAAAGATCCCCCCAATAAATAACAAATAGAATAAAAAAATAAAAATAAAAAAATATAAACATTATTTTGCTACAGTGATATGTGTATAGTACGTTTATATAAGGTAGAGATTTGCTGTCACGAATGTAGTACCCCTGCGAATGAGGAACTCTGTCTCGTCACGCTACCAAGGAGGAATATTTGCTAAATGTCTGGCAACATTTCATCATTTTTGGAAAGACTGTAATTAAAGGGATATATATATATATATATATATATATATATATATATATATATATATATATATATATATATATATATATATATATATATATAGCTGCTGGCCAAGTATGAGCCCCAACGTCGATTTGAACGACATTTACTCTGCATATGACTTGTTCCTCAGCATAGAGTAGATATAACAGTGTGCGGCTTGAGTCCTATCTTGCTCATAGGAGCTGATTCTTGCTGGGTTTCTACAGACATGCTAGACCACAGCTTTGCCTCGCTGCTTAGCTGGCCAGCCAACGTGTTGCGGCACGTAAAAAAAGTCACATTATGCATAAATCGCGAGCTCCACCGTGTCAGTACAAAATTTGAAACACTGCTAAACTGTACTACAATAAATAAATAAAAAAGACAAAAACTGCTTGATCAACATTTCAGTCTGCTAACGGATGTTGAACGTGCTTTGGCTTGGTTTCAACGAGGCACTACACGCCTCCTCAGTTACAGTGTCTTGCAACAAACATTGCATTTCACAATGACTGTGAATAATTGGTTAATTCTATAAATGAAAAAGAGGTGGTGTGTCCGTCCAGTCGTGCACTCGTACTGTGAAATCCTAAGCCAAGAGCCAATACTAAACCTACACTATCAGCAGAAACTGCAAGTCACATTACTTCGTTCAGAAAAGTACCTTGGGGCATTAACAAAGTAACTTTAAAACTGTCAACTGTCACCAGCATTTCACATTACGTCTTCCGACATGCCTGTTCTAAATGCAAGTTTACTTCTCATAATTGTCAGTCACTCCGCCTGTCGTGACTTCAGTTTGGTAAATAAAACACCTTTCCCCAGACTCATCATCAAAACTAAACACAAAATTACAGCATTATTTACCCATATATACATGCATTAGACGTGCAATAATCCCGTTTCGCTGTAAACAACAACAACAACAAAACAAACTGTAAACTCGGAGAGCTGTTGCGAAGCGCGCTCCCTTTCCACCCCTCTTCGCCGCTCCTTTTATATAAAATAGATTTGGGAGAAGCGCCATTTTCTCTCCGAACCCATGCGCACTGAAACAGCATCAGAACAGACCGCTGGAGGGATGCCACCCTCGACCACGGAACCGGACACAGCGTGGAAGAAAACGCCGTTAGAACGGCGCGGAACGCAAACCCGTCTCCGAACGCAACAGTTACGGAGCAACGAAGAAGCTCGTGCCCAAACAAACGGCGAAATTCAGCACCCCGGAACATACACACAACAAATATATAAATGAACACCCGCGTTACCTGTGTCAAGCAGTACGGAGAGTACATGGTTATTTCAGAATTATACATTGAGGAGCGTTACGGAGCTGAATGGAAGTTGGCCGTAGTGTTGC
>NW_027506907.1:476743-509243 GCF_052324685.1 Brachyhypopomus gauderio
CTTAATTAACATTTTTGGGGCTCTGCAGAGAGAGAAAGAGAGGAATTCAGGACAGGCTATGGGAGCTCCTGACCTAATTGGAGTCAATAGAAATGTATGTAAATGTGCTAATTGTGACAGGTTTCTTTTCTCCTGCTGCTAAATGGTGGCCTTTGTTTAAAATGTTTAATTGGTTGGGCACAATGGAATCAAATCACAATGGAGGGGGGAGCTTCTGCTGTAGGCTATTATGGGATGGTTGGGGGTACGACAGAGGGATGAATATATGTGGTTGAGCATATGGTGATGGTTGTCTTTAGTGGAATGTTTTGAGGCGAGATTCTTGAAACCTGTTCAGTCTCTCTCTCTCCCTCTCTCTCTCTCTCTCTCTCTCTCTCTCTCTCTTATTCTCACTCTCAAACTCACACTCAGGTACACAAATACAAACACACATACTTGTTCAACAAAACCAATAATTTGGCCCTGAAACAATCAGTAAAGCTACTGCTATTTATCTGTTGCTTTTCTTTTTGTCATTCCAAACAACATGGCGATATTACCATTCAACGCATTGTTTACTTTCATCATTTTTGTTAACTGGCAGCATACAGACAGTGATGGCTACCACTTCAAAGTCAGAGAGAGGGAGAGAGAGAGAGAGAGAGAGAGAGAGAGAGAGGGAAAGAGGGTGAGAGAGAGGGAGAGATGGGCGGGAATGCGGGAACGAGTGCTATATGAAAGGATGAAGCGGACTTTCTCTGTATGTCTGCCAGGAGCACCTCAGGGAGAAGTGTTGGAAAAATGTGATTTTTCACACTGACGTCTCAGAGGAAACAACAGAGAGTTGTGGGGGGGGGGGGGGGGGGGGGGAGTGAGAGTGAGAGAGCAGGAGAGAGAGAGGGAGAGTGGGAGAGAGGGAGAGAGAGGGATACAGGGATAGAGAGAGGGAGAGAGAGAGAGATAGCAAGAGAGATAGAGAGTGAGAGAGGGGGAGAGGGAGAGAGACTGAGAGAGAGAGAGAGAGAGAGAAAGAGAGAAAGAGAGAGTGAGAGAGAGAGACAGAGAGACAGAGGTACTAATGGTTCTGAGGAGCCTTAACGGTCATAGGGAGGGTAATTACTGCTGTGCGTTTCGAAGGTGCTGACAGTAGTTTTCTGGCTCAGGAGCAGCCCGAACTGTGCCAGGACTGCCAGGCTCTTTGGACCTCATCATTTCAATTTCAAAATGTTCATTTCTTTCCCTCCGCATTCGTACATGCTCAGGTCAGTTTACTGAGCATGTGTGAGGGACCAGCCTGTTCTCATCAGCACCAGTGTGTGTGTGTGTGTGTGTGTGTGTGTGTGTGTGTGTGTGTGTGTGTGTGTGTGTGTGTGTGTGTGTGTCTTTAAGATGCAGTCATTTGGAGCATATATGACAAACTTTGTTCACGTGTCTTTACAAACCACGCCATGCAGGGTATTTTCACAGGCACAGTTTGATCGAGTGAGGTGTGTGGGAGGCCCTCTCGTGCCCTCATGAAAGCCCTGCAAAATTTTATCCACACCAGAAATTCTACGGGCCAGAATACACAGCTACCCACCAATCACCAGAGGACATCGTAGCCATGACAACAATGGCAGCAGGACAACAAGTCAACCCATCAACTGCAATTGAAGAACTGTCTGCCAGTTCCATCACAACTCTGAGAATGTTTAAGAATGTTCTAGAATACTCTAGAATGTTCTAGAATGCGAGAGGAGCTGGGTTCTCATCATATACTTTGTACAATGCTAATAATAATAAATGATGACTAGTTAGCATGTTTTTGTTTGGATAATGTAAACCGGCCCCTCACAATTACTAATTATTATTCATCCATCATTTGCAGTATTACCACTACAGAGGAAAAAATTCACATCAGGCAGAATTAAACCATTACATGCTTGCATGCTCCATTTAACATGAGTGATCACATAAAGGAAAAAAAATGTATTAATTACATAAAAGCTTAGTGATTCCTTAGAAAATGGCTTTTTAAAAATGAATATTCTAATTTCTCAGGTGTTTTTCTCTGGCTTTATTTCCTAGCGTTGCCTCTGAACATGCCCTGCAGCTCATGACAGATCTTCAAGTCAGAGGGAACGGCTTGGCACAGTAGATTAACAACAGTGACCCTTTCTGCTTTAAACATGCTTGATTCCAACAAGGCCGTGAACGCTTGTCGCTTATGCAAAAGCGGTCGTTAATCTGATGGCGTGTAGCGTCTTCATCATCATATCAAAAGAGCCTGCACCGTGTGTTTCTCCTTCTTCTGGACCGTTCCAGGTGTTCTCCAATGGGACGTTGCTTGTAAGGAAAAAGATTTTTGTCATGATGAAAAAATGCTTGCCGTAGGCCAGTTCACATTCACATTCAAATCACTGACTTATTGCAGTGGGTGTGCCGGTGTGTCCAAAAAAAAAGTGTTTTGAAAGAGGAAAATCTAAAAATCAAACCACAAGACCAGATAAAATGCTTGTGCAGACTAAAATGACAGTACCTATCAAATGCATTAGGAAAAATAAATAAAACCAAATACCTCTAATACACTAATCAACACAGTACCCCGTCCGTGACACCCGCAACGGGTTGCCAAGTAGCAGCTGTAGAACAGATCATTTAGGCTTGAACCCATGATACCACGACAACGCAGCCCACATACAAACAGTACACATGCAACCTCAGGGCAAACTTGTGAAGGATTCCTTCAATATCAGCCCACTGAACATACACCTGGTCAGGCAGCACAGCAGAACCAGGCTGATCAGCGTCGATTGTGATGCTCACACGTCGGGTTGTGCGGGATATATCACGGCAACCAATACTTTTATCCTCACACAAACCTCTCCACCAGTATGCCATGACAGTCGATTAACATCATGCAACAGCATCATGATCTGGTTTCACCGTGGGACAGTTTCCACCTACTCCACCATATCATTCACTGGGATTTGCTAAAACAGTGGCCATGTGATACCTCTATATCTGTACACACCGTGTGAATCCACACTGCACCTGGGAGAGACAGAGCTCTTTAGATTTGTATGTGCGTTTTTTTCGTACATCTCTTTAGATCTCTGTATGCATTTTGTGTCTCTAGATTTCTGCCATTGATACTTTCTGTGATGAACGCATGCAAGAATAGAGGAAGCTCTAAACAATAAAGGGCCATTCACCATCAACGCTAAAGGTCATTCTGGAACTGTTCACCAGGGAATCCTGATTATGGGATAAATACCAATGAATGTAGATCTGGATGTTGCCAAATACTACTACTACTACTGCTACTACTACTACCACTACTACTGCTGTACTAATACTACTACTATTACTACTGTACTAATACTACTACTACTACTGTACTAATACTACTACTACTACTACTACTACTACCACTACTACTACTATTAACAAATTATAACAATAACAATGACAACTGAACTGGAATAATAAATTGGCAAAGGCCCCACCACCACAAAACACATGCACACTCTCTCTCTCTCTCTCTCTCTCTCACACACACACACACACACGTATGGAAGAAGACTTTGTGTTTTAAATAAAAATGTGGATTGCAATTGCAATTTCATTAAATAATGAGAAATGTATTGATTCACACAGCACGTACCATCGTTGTGCAGGGGAATTTGCCAGGAGTCTCAAACATCCATTTTCCTTAAAAGTTAAAAAAAAAAAAAAAAAAAAAAAAAAAAAAACAGGGCCGAGGGAGAGAGGGTGAACGGGTGCACCACTCGGTTTCTTCGGTGATACCGGAAGCGAAAAAAGAACTCAACAAGTCGGCCCGTAGCCCAGAGTTTGTTCTGTCTTTTAAAAGTACGCTTTCTCGGGCGTTGAACGGGAAGCGCGCAGGATTATCCGCGAGCTCGTCCGCTTGGCGTCATTTGAACGGTCCCGGCTCACTTTCCACGCTCCTCGCCTTCATTCCCAACTGTCATCGACCTCCCGTATTAGTAAAGCCGCTCTCGGCGTTTCTCGTCGCCAGCTCCGTCAGGGGGGGAACCTCACACCGATCCGGTAACTTCAGCAGCGGATCTGTGGGCAACTCCCCGCGTTTTAAAAGCGACTGAGTGCCGAAAACAAAGTTTACTGGACGAACCGGGAGCTTGTCAGTGAGTATTTAAGTTTACAACTACGCCTTAAACCCCACTCTCGTATGCTTCTTCTTTGTGCATCTCGTCTCGTCTCCCTGTCGACTGTCCCCCTCACTCCTGATGTACCAGGACCCCCTTTTCTTCCACACCTCCTCCGTCGCAGATACGAGATGAAAGCGCGAGCCGTCCTCGAGCGCTTACATTTCAATAACATAAGACAGTCCACCCAGACCGCAGGCGCGCGCAGAAGAGCAGCCCGAAGATCCTACCTGGTACTCAAGGGTCACGGTCGCCGCATTTTACACCACTCAAGATGAAAAAGATCGTACTTTAGGTCTGACGTTACTATTAAAGCGTGAATGAATGTCGATTGTCGTGGCAGCGCACCCGGTGGCTGTGATCCTAGCGGGCTGGGACAGCGTCGACCTGGTCAATTATTGATAACGAGAGCGACTGGCAGTGTGTTGCGCTGCGCGGAAGGCCGGCGTGGCAGTTACAGCTCCGGGGTATTAGCCGCGCTCTGGGAAAATCACGGGCGACGCGGATTACCGAGCACACAGACAGCCTACACGCGCACACCACCGAGAGGGGGGGGGACTCTGGTATAGAACACGGGGGTGGCCCACACTGCGCTCCAGAGATATATATATATTAAAAAAAGCAACAAAACTGGCCTGTGAAATTATGCGTCACATTTTGTTAGACGAGATGATCCTTTTGGATATATAAACATATTTCAGTTTCATATGAACTATATGTCATCGGTGGTCTTCTATCAATCGAGCGCGCGTGCTGCAGTCCGTGCGGCGTGGACGAACGGGTTTCCTCCGAGATCATATCTGAAATTTGTCACGCACTCATTTCAGATGTCAGACCGATAAGCTTTGATCGCGTCAGGGTAGCGCACGGGGTTCCCGCCTTTCGTGATATCAACCACAGGCCCTTGGGCCTTAAATCAACCACCAATGGATATGAATTGGCGCCGTGACAATTAGGGTTAGGATTAGTGAATGTTGAAGGCGATGAAAAATGATAATTTATATATTTAATCATATATTTTTATGCTAACCCTAATGTCCAACTTAAGAATGTGTCAGTAAAAAATCTCGTTAAAATAAGTTTTATGTAAAGATTAGCAGACTGAGCTCATCTATTTTGAGTTTGTAACTATGATGTACATAATTAAACGAAAGAGAGAGAGAGAGAGAGAGAGAGAGAGAGAAAGAATGAGAGAAAGAAAAAGAAAAATAGAATTGCTGGCCTAGCCTATACCTTTGTGTTCGGACTCTGCGCCTGTGCTAACGTATTACGTGGCAAGCCACACGTCGGAGTAGTGAAGATGCTCCTATCTAACTCTCTTAACCACTTCTTGAACATCAGGATATGTGTACGTTATCCAGTCAATGCATAGATTTTAACATGTGCTAGAACAATTAAGATTTCTCCCTGGCACGTGCTCTCTCTCTCTCTCTCTCTCTCTCTCTCTCTCTCTCTCTCTCTCTTTTCTCTTTATCATTATTGCATTTTTTCCTCAATTTAATTTGTTTTTCTTAATTAATATTAATATAAATATTTTTTCAGTATTTTTTAGGAACTTCGGGGATGGATTTTCTGTGAATGTTGCTGACACCTCCTCCTACCCCCAAATGAAACGGTTTGCAATTACTTATTATTCCAAAAGTGACGGTAAAAGTTAAATTTTCCTATTACAAACTGTAAGGTATACGGTTATACATTGAGAGTACTCCACATGTTTATATATACATTTTCAAATCTAGGTCCAATATTCCATAATGAACCACGCCCACAATAACCATCACCTGGATGAACCATGGAGAACACAGAATGCGTTAGTGAAATTTCTGCTATATTTACTATACAGCGAATTATTAACAAACTACTGTTTATAGCTATCAAACAATCTATAATCAGTGTTCCAATTATTTTTAAATATCTGTTTTATCATCATTGTTATTTATTCTATCATTATTTTATTATTATTATTATTATTATTATTATTATTATTATTATTATTATTATCATCATCATCTGAGCGGTGTGAATAATGTTGCTAATGTTAAATAATAATAATTATTAGTAATAGTAGAAGTATTATTTACATGTGTTTATTTTTAGGGTCTTGGTTTAAAACTTGGCTTCTGAAATAGGATCTGTCCACACTGTACCATTACTTCCTGTTCTGAATATGAATATTCTTACAAATACACAATTCATGGTGGTCTAAAAATATTATATTAAGTCTTTATGACAGAGACTGTGGAACATTGTAATTATTCAATTCAATTATTAAATGCAATTAAATAATGCTATTTTGTTACTTTAAAATAATTCCCCATCCAATTTGAACAAATAGCAAATTATCAATATCTGACTAATCTAAATGTAAAATTGCATATATGACAACAATAAATTAAAGAAAATCGTTATAAATGGTTCCCAAATTGTGATAAGTCTTTCATTTGCTTTTCACAATTCATTTAAATCAGTCTGGTATAAAATAAAATTCTAAGGCACTATCTTATACCATATATTCAGTATTTCGTTCAGTTTTGTTATTCTAGACAATAAGTGAAACGTAAATCATTTCTAGAACAAAATATAAGACGCAGGATTTCTCTGTTTATGGTTCTATTAAATACAGATTTTCCTATTATTCTTATTAAGTTATAGTAGACTAGAAATTCTTTGTAAAATAAATGGAATAGCCTATTACATATAAATACCATTGCGTCATGAAAAAATATGTACTGTTGTGTAAAAAATATAAAAGAACTTTTGAAATGTTCAAACAATTGTCTCCAAATTCTCTGCGTTCAGCTCAGTTTGTTTCTCGTTTGTAAATAGCTACTTCGATTGCAGTAAAGTGTCTTTCAAGTTGCTTGACGGAATATTTTAAACGAGATGTTTCATTGGTTAACGTTTGCTCGTGCGTAGTAACACAAGGCCTACCGTGTTTACGTTGGCCATCTTTTTAAGCATTGTGCCCTGGCAGGTGCTGTGACGGGCTTCAAATGTCTCGGTAGCATAAATGTTTGTTTGCTCCAGTCAAGCCTATTTTAATGAGTGAATTAAATAATTTAAAATGTTCCAGATTACTTCTTTTAAAAATAAATTGTATTTTAAATTTAAATATTAAAATCCTTTTAAATATTCAAAAAAACTCCCACAAACACGTACACACCGGCACTGACGTCTGATGTCAGTATTCTAGAACGTGGTCTATAATGTGTTTGAGATGCATGTAAAACTTTTTCGTGTAAAGGGATTTTTTGCGTAAAGAGACTTAGGTTTCTTATAAATAACCTAAAAAAATTACCTAATAACCTGTTAAACTCGTAGTTGCAAGAGACACAAACGCTGGTTGCTTTCAGCTAAATGCCGGATGTAACAGGCTATTCACATTTCTGCACAGGGCGAAGATTCTTCTCATCAGTTTTTCAGCAACAGAGAAGATTTCTCCACCGAGCTGGACCTTTGATCAGAAAACCGCGTGATTTAGGTCATAACTGCATTCTATAAAATTGCACGTTTAAGCTTTGATTTTATTTAAATCAATTGGCGTAACTCTCAAGATTTTGATGATTTTGGAAAAACATTGCATATATTTCTGTGGGAAATTTTCCCATGATGGCTCTTTTGCACATAAAAAGGTGAACTGTTTTTTTTTAACGATCTAATAATGTGTTCCAGGGCGCGGGACGAGAACACAGTCAAACTTTTGCTGGCGCGAATCTAATGCGCCCTAATTGCATTCACACAGAGAAAGCTGCCCTGAAGTCGGCGAGGGTACGCATCACTTAAATTAGGGCTTAGTCTAATGAGAGTCTTGCACTGCCTTGTCGACCACAAAACATCTTAATGTGACCGCAATGCAGCGCACACCACGCTGTGTTAATAGTCTATCTGGCATCAAGGCACAGCTACTGGCTTCCAAAATAAGAGAACATTTACATTGCGTCATCGTTTAAGTGGCGAACAACTCGAAGGGGAAGTTTTTTTTCCCCGAAAATCTTTAAATACCTTTAGTGCTTAATCAAACCTAGTTCATTCTATCTTTATATATGGATACGTATTCACCTAATATAATAAATGCGTTCAACATTTTAGGCTAAATAATGCATTAAAATATAGGCTGCAGATAACGGGTACTCCCTGGTTTAGGGCGAATTATACATTATGCAAAATTAGAATGAAAATATTCGAATACAGTTAGAATGCAGGACAGTGTGAGTGTGAGGCTATAAATTCATTACGCCGCCTGATGTCAGAATACTCGTGCCAGCCATCAAGTGCGTAGGTAGCATTTCAGATAGACATGTTATTTGATGCATTCACATATTTCGATAATTGTTCCTAATGTCGCATAATCATCTATGTTTGATAAACAAAATAGGCTAATTTATTGGATTTGTATGTGATAAGCTTCCCGAGACCAAAAGGTCCGCGTGGCCTTAAGATTACACGTAAAAGTGCTAAAATATCATTTGGCAGGTCTCATTAGACGGGCTATAGATATTAGACCGCGTTCATACATTTTTTTTTATTTCATACATTTTTAGATTACGCAATCATAGTTCTAACAGGGTTTCCACAGCAATGTGTGTACTATAAAATAACTCTCGAAGTTTAATAATTTCGATTTAACTTTTGTAAATGACCACTGAAATAACACGGATACATCACACACTACGATTACTAAGATAGTAGTCTCATTCTTTCAGTTAAACTGAATCAAGTTTAATTTCTTACCAGTTAAATACTGGTAACTTCATTACACAACTATGTTTGTATTAAATAATAAACAATCGGCTTATAGTTATAATAGTGATGGCAAAATATCACAGTGCGACCAAGGAATCATACAGCAGGTTTACTTCGAAACCAAGTGAGCCTGGTGAGAAGTTTCTACGTGCTGCAACTAAATGTTGATTTAACTTTATTTGGGTGTAGGCTACTCTCGCCAAGATCCGACTTCAGCAGACGGACCTTTTTCATTGTCGCCGATTCTGTTCTTACAGCATTCCGAAGCTATCTACGGTTGAGCTCGAGGGAGGGCAAAAAAGAAAGGTGAGGCAAGCCAAAGAAAAAGAAAAAAGAAAGAAAGAAAAAAAAAGTTACAACCCGGCAACAAAGTGGCCAAGAATGCAACCCCTGGCATAGGCAAAGTGAACCCTTAACAATCCCCCATCCAAGAAGTTTTTTATATAGACAAAGGAAGAAAGGAAGAAAGAAGGAAGAAACCGAGAGGGGCAAATGAGGCCACTGAAGTTTTTTTTTAGTTTTCTCCACAGTTGCACTACTGTCGTCTACCCCGTGGTTGATAACCAGCTCGCGTGCGTGGTTGGCATAGCTACCAAGGGGGCGCGGCGACGCTCGCGCTTATCTCCTGTTGACACCACAGACCGCAGGGGCTCGATACCCGTACGGACGCCTGGCAAACCTAGCGAGACCTGCGTTACACTTACACACAGACCGCGAAGAGCGCTGTTTTCCCGGCGGATAAGACATCCTTCTAAGAAGCAGGCCCCGTGTTTCGTTTTAAACGAACCTGAAATTAAATGGTTTCGATGAACGTGACTGCGCTCGTGCTAAGTCGTTGATATGCTACAGGTTGTTGCTAAAGTTGATATAAGTAATTGGCAGTCTGCAGTGATGATAGTTTTTTTTGTTTTGTTTTAGAGATTGAATGATAAAACAATGAAGAAACGATGAAAACGATGAAGAAATTACAATATTTCCCTAAAGTGAACTTAAATTGTGGAGTGTGTGTGTGTGTGTGTGCGCGCGTGCGTGTGTGTGTGTGTGTGTGTGTGTGTGTGTGTGCATGAGAGTGTACACATAAGCTCGTTCCTGGCTCTTGCGTGAAGACAAGTGCTGATACAGTGAGGATTTTTTAAATAACACACACACACACACACACACACACACACACACACATCATCATCTGTGCCTACTCTCTTTAACTCCCCCAACCCACCACTATGTATTCGCCCTCATCTGCTCTCTTGGCTGTCTGTTCATATTGTAATCACTAGGAGTAAGTATGGCTATCTCAGTCCTCGTCCAAGTCCATAATCACTATCAGTAAGTATGGCTATCTCAGTCCACGTCCAAGTCTTTGTTACTGGTCTTCCTTCACTAATCTATTGGCACGAGACAGGAGCCCCAGACCAGACACCGCAGGGTTACTGGTTGAAGTCACTAGTCTGGGTGGCAGGGATGGTGTCGCTGGGTTACTGTCGCTGGGATACTGTCGCTGCGACGGCCCCCCATTCATTTGACCTCCAATAGTGACCTCCAACGGGTCCAGAACTTCCAGCAATTTCTGGAGTCGCCCCATTTGTTAAACAGACAAGGCATATTCAAACTCCCATGTTTAGATATTCATAGTAATAAAAGGAAACAAAAACCGTTGAGCTCTCTAACAATGGGGACATGTTCTGAGCTGAGCAAAATCACAGACAGGTTGGTTTATCAGGTCCTTCTTCAAAATCTGCCCAAAGCTGGTCTTACCAGTATTCATCCTGATATTTTTCTGCAAATAATTCTGCAAGGCTCTTGGTGATGACAACTGCCTTATTAATATTCATAACATCCCATTTGTCCATCCATGCATTTTGAGACATTTATTTTCAGATGGCACACCCCGATTTGCTGCATTCAAATGAGCCATGATGCCACCCTTGAGATAGGTTTATTTCTGACGGCTATGTACTCAACACAAGGCTTGCGGCACGATCCTTATGAGAACAAAGACGTTTTAATGCTAAAGGTCCGATGTAACCAATCACTGAGGCACAGGTCAAGCAAACCCTGCTGGCCCCTCCCCTTTCACACCCGACCCCGACTTGCCCTCGTCGGAGTGACGCCACAGGGCAACCTTCGCCGAAAATGCCAGATCACGTTAGGTCTTCCTCCGTTGTGACCTTATAAGCAGAATGCATGGCTTATGGCCCACGGCGGGCAGCCAGTGCTGCCTTGTGTGGTCATGTTAGTCGTCTGGCTGGCCTAACATGGTATGGCAATGTCCTTTACTTACAGCTAAAACAGACCAGCCAAACAGAGCAAATCATCTCCATTTTGTGCCATTGGATGACGTCTCACATGAACCAGCCGCCATTTTGGGTCCCAGAGCAGTTTCCCCCTAGTTTAAGGGACACTCCACCCTCTGGCTCTGATTGGTCACCAATCATGGTCTGGCCTGCCAACACAGCTCTACAGGCCAAATCCCACACGAACCTCCAGCCTCAGAGTACATGTCTTGACTTTGATTTGATGAGGCCACCATCACTAATCCCACCCTCCCTTTGCATTGGCCATCGTCACAGCCTTTCTAGAAGCTTCCAGCAGGCAGCCATGAGGCCTGAGCCCTGGGTTGGCACTGCCACAGGGTTTGGATTTCCAGATGAGCAAGCTCTAACAGGGAGGCCTGGTGGGGGGGAGGGGGTGTGAGGGGGGTCTGTGCCCTAGCCAGGGGGCACTGGTGGATGTAGAGGGGGTTCATTGGCTTGTGATATGGGATGGCGGAGGTGTGAGTTATGGGGGTCCCTGGGCATATGGGGAAGGGGGGGTTGGATGCTTGAATGAGTTGCGAGAACACTAGGGGCCAAATCTGTGGGTGAGGGGGAACTGGAGGTCAGTGCAAGTACCTCTATGTGCATTTGCACTCACTTACACACACATGCACATACGCAGACACACACACACGCTCACACACACACACACTCACACGCACACACACATACACATTGTCATTGATATAAAGAGAGGTCAGCAGATTTGAGAGTGAAATACCTGTGGACACGTTTCTGTTTTATAATGTTTTTCTTCTTTGCTTGATTTGTTTGTTTTAGACTGTAGTTTTTCATTGTGCTCTGCTGCTTGAGTTCTTTCAACACAGTTTCATATTGTGTTCCTAATTTGAATAAATTATGCAAAAACAGGCCAAATTACAAATGTACAGATATACCATAATTACATGTTTGTAGTATTTGTTTGAAACTGCTTTATGCAAATAAGTGTTGTCTTTGTTTCCCAGTAGAAATGACTTGAGTGTAATTGGCATTGGCAAGTTTTTAATAAAGAGGGTTTAGGAGAAAAAGTCTTTGTTTTTGGATCATATTCACTCATTGAGAATAGGGGGATTAATTCTGACTGTGCAACTCTCTGTCTCTCTTTTCTCTCCTTCTTTTTAATTATTTGGCCAAGTCTCTGCTTTAATTTATCTTCAGCACCCAACACCCGTACCACCCCCCCCCCCCTCTCTCACTCTCACTTCGATATTCCTGGCCCTTTCTTGTAATCCATCAAAAATCAATCCATCCCTCTCCTCCTCCTCCTCTCTCTCTCCCTCCATCCCTCTCCTCCTCTCTCTGTCCTCCTCTCCTCTCTTCTTCTCTCTACCCCCCCTCCCCACTTTGAGATTCCTGGCCCTGTCCTCTTCTAATCCATCACAAATCAACCTCTCTCTATCTATCTATCTCTCTCCTACCCTCCCCTCATTCTCTCTCTCTCTCCTCCTTCTCTCTCTCTCTCTGAGAGGGGGTCTCACCTCAGCCAGCATTTCTATTGGCTCCCCATTTTCTTTTCTTCTGTATAAAAAGTTAAAGGAGTTACAAATGAGAAATGCAAACAAGAAACTGGTCAATGAGCAATCGATGCAAAAATGAACTGGTTACACAGTAAATAGGACATAGATGAGAAGAAGGACCTGGAAAAAGAGTTTAGGAACAGAACGTAATGGTAGAGGAGAACAGGACCATGGGAGGAAGAAACAGACAGAGACTCCAAAGCATAAATGAGAATCATTTGGCTAAAAATGCAGTTGAAGCAATGAATATTTATGATGAATCAATAAAACTGTTCTTACACACACACACACACACACACACACACACACACACACACACACCAATCTGTGGCAACACTTGGTCGCAGCAAATGGAGAACCAGCTGTTGCATTCTGACCTGGGCATCTGGGAAGAGAAGGGGGGAGGGGGGGCTTTAAACAGAGAAGCTCAAACGTAGTACTATATTCACTCTCTCTCTCTCTCTCTCTCTCTCTCTCTCTCTCTCTCTCTCTCTCTCACTCTCTTTCTCTACCTCTCCTTGTCTACTACCTCATACAGACATATACTACAGAAGAACTGGAATGTGCCCAGGCAAACTATAACACACACACACACACACACACACACACACACACACACACACACACACACACACACACACACACACACACACACACACCTCTGTGTCATAAGCTCCAGTGCCTGGCTGTGGTGCCAACACTGGGCAAACTCTTGCCTGGGCCTTCTGCTGCCCCAGATAGCTCCTTGTGTGTGTGTGTGTGTGTGTGTGTGTGTGTGTGTGTGTGTGTGTGTGTGTGTGTGTGTGCCCCCAGTGCTCCAGATGCTGGGGAGAGAACGGATTAGCGCACAGAGCACTCCATGCCTTCTGCTTCTCACACATACACACACAGTCATCAATATAAAATAAGGGGCAAGCGGAGCTCGGAGTGTACGTTTCACATTCACCCATAGTGATGTATTAAACCTGTGAATTAAACCATGAAAATGTCCCTAATCTGCCTCGATGAGAAACAGCTATCTCCTGTTCCATACATGGCTGGCCTCTCCCCAATCCTAGCACAATGCCACCACCTCCTATTTCCATATCTTCTCAAGCACAACCATTACCGGACGGCACAGAGGGGCCCAAATAAAAACAGGGCCCTAACAACAAACTGGG
Source organism: Brachyhypopomus gauderio (assembly GCF_052324685.1). NCBI lineage: Eukaryota > Metazoa > Chordata > Actinopteri > Gymnotiformes > Hypopomidae > Brachyhypopomus > Brachyhypopomus gauderio. Next base: position 490,624 of record NW_027506907.1, read on the forward strand.
ACACAGCCCTTCCTTTCAACAAGCATTAAGCTGCCCTGTCCATCATAACTGCGTTACATTCGCCAGGATAACGAGTCACGTTTAGGTCCCTTTTAACTTTTATCCAGTGTTCCTTTCAGCCTGGGCACATGCTGCCGTTTCACCGTGAGCCACGTTGATCAGAGACCGCGGGACGTCAGCACCAAGACCGAAGGCCGGCGTACCCACAAGCCCGTGTCCGGCCCGTGCAGCGTGAGAGGGGCCTGGCCTCTTCCGGAGTGGGAGGGGCTTCAGAGGTGAAGCTGGCCCAACACTTACTGTATCTCCAGCCAGCATAACGTATAGCATAAAGGGCAGAGGGGAGAGGGCTCATTATGAGAAGGAAGAGGTCCGGTGGCCCGGTGGACCATTGAAGGGCCGCTGGCTGTATTGTTCCGCCGCTCCCAGACACACTCGTTGGGGGGAGACTGACTGTGTGAATGCAGATGGTAGACTGTTCGATTTGGCAAGAGGACTGTGAGAAAGTGCGTGTGAGCGAGCGTACATGTGTGTGTCTGTTGTCTGTGTGTGTGCGTACATGTATTGTACGATCATCTGTACATCTTCACGTGTGTGGGTTTGGGAAAGGACGAATTGTATGCATGTATTGTCTTGAATGTGTGTGTATGTGTGTGCTGTTTTGAATGTGTGTGTGTGTTTGTGCGTGTAAAAGAAACTAGTATATTAGTCACTAGCATGTGTGAATAAGAGAAAGACTTTACTGGGAAATGGTGTAGACTGGTGTTATGAACACAGAAGCAAAATTTGTGTGCATGTGTGTGTGAGCGTGTGTGTGTGTGTGTGTACATATGTTTGTGTGCATGCATGTGTGTTTGTGTGCCCGCACGTGTGTTTGTATGCCTGTGTGTGTGTGTGTGTGTGTGTGTGTGTGTGTGTGTGTGTGTGTGTGTGTGTGTGTGTGTGTGCGTGTGTTTAGGGGGGCTACAGTAGGGTACTAATTTGGCAGAATTAAAGAGCAGTACACAGGGCACTTTTGTGAAAGCGGTTCTGGGTCTCATCTACCCCCACGTACGCTCAAGCTTACACACATACACACACACACACACACACACACACACACATATATAAATGCATAGCTGAGAGTGGGCATCAAGCCACATTACCCTGGGCAATATGGAAATACACGCGCGCACACACACACACACACACACACACACACACACACACACACACATACACACACATTTTCTCACCAAGGGATGTAAACCACAGGGAGTTATAACGCTACCTCTGTGATTCTGAGGAGCAAGGGTCTGTGGCCTGTTAAACTAGGGCTACATAACCCTGGGCAATATGCAAATGCCCTCACACACACATACACACACACAACATACTTACATTTCTATATAATAAATAGAATTAGAACACTCTATGGAATTAGAACACTCTATCCCCGCCTGATCTGAGGCCTGTTAAATTCAGCTGTGTCCTGAAATACAGTGTTGTCCTCTAGAGTCCCTCCCACTCTCACTACTCTCTGGTTGGCTATAATAACCAACGTTTCTGGGCAACACAACGTAGTTTTTTTTTAAGTTACCATGGTTTTTGTTTGGCATACATCAACTTCTCTTACTAAAGACATGAGGTTGCCATGGTATTTGTGAGCAGCAGTGCATTATGTGTGTGTGTGTGTGTGTGTGTGTGTGTGTGTGTGTGTGTGTGTGTGTGTGTGTGTGTGTGTTACAGCCACCTCAGCCTACCGGGAACTGCAAAGTGTCAGTACTATGAGATTACAATTTCTCTCTGTCTTCAACTGTACATAGAATGCTTCCACATGTCCACAAAAGGTCAGATCCCCGTGTGACGCTTTCTGTATTTCCTGAGGGTCTCTGGCGCCCTCCTTTGGGTTTCAAGGCACATCACATCCGTATTGCATTTTCAATCGTATCTAAACCGTCGTGACGTACGTTAATGCGCGCGCGAGTGTGTGTGTGTGTGAGTGTCCTGAAATACCGGCTACATTATTGTGAATACACTAGGATGGTCCACGTTACTTCGACAACATTACGCTAAATCAGTATGACTTTATCGTGCTGCAGATAACATACAGTATATGATTACTGAAGAGATCCTTGAGCGTGGATGATCCCAGCCACGGGTTATAGCTTTCTCACGAAAAGTAAAATATTCAATTTTCATAACGGAACCTGTTTAATCTTTTAAAAGAGGATTAAATTATGATTCTCGCTCTCTGAATCCTATCAGAAAGGGGCGTGGAATCCAGTAAAGTTATTTCTTATAATCTTCTCAGCTTGCAAAATGAGAGCAATTATTATTATTATGAAAACCCACAGTGAGCAGCGAACAGAATGTTTTCGACACTTACCCAACGACTGTTACCTTGCTGGCGTACAGCTGTGTGTACAGGCCTGGGTCATCTTGGGGTACTGAAATTATAAGATTCTTAAAAAAAACGACAGTCAAAGAAATTAAGCAGACAAAATTAACGCCTACTTCTAACGTGTGTTTAGGACCCACGTTTTGCGCATGCAAACGACTATGACTGGCATGGTTGACTGGAAAACCGAACTGGCCGTCATACACGAGCTGAGCAGATGGTGCCGGACCGATTAAAGATGTAGGTATGTACCTGCTTATTGTTTACAGTGTTCATGAAATATTTAAGGGTAATGAGATTGATTAATTAAGACTAATTAAACCACCATTAAGCTATATCTTTGTTAGATCTTAAAAATACATTTGAACTGTTGGTGAGTTGCTGAAAACATTTGCAAAACATTATGTATATGTTAAACATTATATAGATGGGTTGATAAAGAGGCCCACTCTGGCCCTGTGTATGTATGTTTTTGTGTGTGTATATATACACTATATTGCCAAAAGTATTTGCTCACCTTCTTTGACTCATATATGAGCTTAAGTGACATCCTATTCCAATCCATAGTGTTTAATATGACGTTGATCCACCCTTTGCTGCTAGAACAGCTTAAAACCTTCTGGGAAGGCTGTCCACAAACACACTAGGAGTGTGTTTAAGTTTTTGACCATTCTTCCAGAAGTGCATTTGTGTGGTCACATACTGAAGTTGGACAAGAAGGCTTGCCTCTCAGTCTCTGCTCTAATTAATCCCAAAGGTGTTCTATCGGGTTGAGGTCAGAACTCTGTGCAGGCCAGACAAGTTCATCCACAACAGACTCTGCCATCCATGCCTTTATGGACCTTGCTTGGAAGAGGAAGGGGCCAGCTCCAAACTGTTCCCACAAAGTTGGGAGCATGGAATTGTCCAAAATGTCTTTGTATGCTGAAGCATTCAGAGTTCCTTTCACTGGAACTAAGGGGCCAAGCCCAGCTCCTGAAAAACTACCCCATACCATAATCCCCCCTCCACCAAACTTTACACTTGGCACAATGCAGTCACAAGTACCGTTCTCCTGGCAACCACCAAACCCAGATTCGTCCATCAGATTGCCAGATGGAGAAGCGTGATTCGTCACTCCAGAGAACATGCCTCCACGGCTCTAGAGTCCAGTGACGTTGTGCTTTACACCACTGCATCCGATGCTTTGCGTTGCTCTTGGTGATGTATGGCTTGGATGCAGCTGCTCAACCATGGAAACTCATTCCATGAAGCTCTCTACGCACTGTTCTTGAGCTAATCTGAAGGCCACACGAAATGCGGATGTCTGTACTGATTGACTCTACAGAAAGTTGGCGACCTCTTTGCACTATGCGCTTCAGCGTCCGCTGACCCCGCTCCGTCAGTTTACGTGGCCCACCACTTCATGCCTGAGTTGCTGTCATTCCCAAACACTTCCATGTTCTTATAATACAGCTGACAGTTGAAAGTGGAATATTTAGAAGCGAGGAAATTTCACGACTAGATTTGCTGCACAGGTGGCATCTCCTCACAGTTCCACACTGGAATTCACTGAGCTCCTGAGAGCAAGCCATTCTTTCACACATGTTTGTAAATACAGTCTGCATGCGTAGGTGCTTAATTTTATACACCTGTGGTCATGGAAGTGATGGGAACACCTGATCATTCCGATCATTTGGATGGGTGAGCGAATATAGTGTGTATATACACTCACCCGGCCACTTTATTAGGTACACCTGTCCAACTGCTCATTAACGCAAATGTCAAATCAGCCAATCACATGGCAGCAACTCAATGCATTTAGGCATGTAGACATGGCCAAGACAGTCTGCTGCAGTTCAAACTGAGCATCAGAATGGGGATGAAAGGTGCTTTGACTGTGGCATGGTTATTGGTGCCAGACGGGCTGGTCTGAGTATTTCAGAAACTGCTGATCTACTGGGATTTTCATGCTAAACCATCTCTAGGGTTTACAGCGAATGGTCCGAAAAAGAGACAGTATTCAGTGAGTGGCAGTTCTGTGGGCGCAAATGCCTTGTAGAAGCCAGTGGTCAGAGGAGAATGACCAGACTGGTTTGAGCTGACAGAACACCAACAGTAACTCAAATAATCAGATACAACTGAGACATGCAGAAGAGCATCTCTGAATGCACAACACGTCGAACCTTAAGGCGGATGGTCTACAGTAGCAGAAGACCACACTGGGTGTCACTCCTGTCAGCTAAGAACAGGAAACTGAGGCTACAATTGGTATCAACAGCATGAAAGCATGGATCCATCCTGACTTGTATCAACGGTTCAGGCTGGTGGTGGTGGTGTAATGGTGTGGGGGATATATTCCTGGCACACTTTGGGCCCATTAGTACCAATTAAGCATTGTGTCAATGCCACAGCCTACCAAAGTATTGTTGCTGACCATGTCCATCCCTTTATGACTACAGTGTACTCATCCTCTGATGGCTACTTCCAGCAGCATAACGCGTCATGTCATAAAGCGTGAATCATCTCAGACTGGTTTCTTGAACACGACAATGAGTTCACTGTACTCAAATGGCCTCCACAGTCATCAGATCTCAGTCCAATAGAACACCTTTGGGATGTGGTGGAAGGGGAGATTCACATCATGGATGTGCAGCCGACAAATCTGCAGCAACTGCGTGATGCTATCATGTCAATATGGACCAGACTCTCTGAGGAATGTTTCCAGTACCTTGTTGAATCTATGACATGAAGGATAAAGGATTTTTTTTTTTTTTTGGGGGAGGGTGGGGGTGTCCTCTGTCGTGTCTGGAAGGCACATTCTTACATACATGTGAATGGTAGATTTTTTTGTTTAATGCTTGCCTACATTTGAAAACACAACCTTTCCATAACCAAAATTATATAAAATATAATTTTCATCATTTAGAAAACTAGTACTATAACTTAAAATGTCCTCAGTCTTACACTTACTGCATATTGAATATTTTCACATTGCCTGCACTGTTACCTGCAAACCTGTGTCCTGATCCTCCCCTGAAGAACTAAGCTGACTGGCTTTTGCCTAATAGTAGTAAGGACAACAGTCTACATTAAATATTACCGTCTTATTTTGTAAAAAAAAATTGGTGGCATTTTAAGCACATTAGCTACTGGTGAAATTTTTGTGACTGACTCTGCTACGTTCTGCGTTGCTATCACGTAAGTTAGCTACGTACGGACTGATAGCCACCACCAATCATATGACTCATATCACAGCGGGAGCTGCGGCGGACATAAAGCACTCATGTACTGTGCGAAAACGTTTTGATCACACAGCTGATGCTGTCTGAGTTCCTCTCTGCAAATGTAGACACATGGAAAGGAAAGAAATTGTGCAAAATTTTGGTGGGGACTGTCCCTGTCGGGCCAAAATTGGTGGGGACATGTCCACACCAGTCCTTCAGAAAGTTACGCCTATAACTATATATATATATATATATATATATATATATATATATATATATATATATATATATATATATATATATATATATATATGAGAGAGAGAGAGAGAGATACTGGGTTAATGGCAAATGTGAGAATACCGAAGGAATTTTTAAAGAACGTAAAATTAACCATTATTCAATTATGTGAATCATGCATTTTCCTGGAAAGGAGGTGTAACAATATGTTGAGGTCAGTGCTAGGCTACAGCCCATGAGGTCAGGGTTTACTCACACACATGGACAACAGTGCTGAACAGATTTCATATCACAACAGAACAGGCCAGTGTTGCCATCTGCTTTACACACACACACACGCGCGCACACACACACACACACGCACGCACGCACGCACGCACGCACGCACGCACGCACGCACGCACGCACGCACACACACACACACACACACACACACACACACACACACACACACATCAACACATGGCTTCAAAAACTGATTGAACCGAATAAAGACAACCAAAACAAACTCTTCACAGTGAAAGACTACAGACAAGGAGAGGGACTGTGTGTGCGTCTGACAGCTGCCTTGGGCCTGCTCATGTTTCTTGTGCAGGACGCTGGAGCAGGACGCTGGAGCAGGACAGTGGAGCAGGACAGTGGAGCAGGACAGTGAAGCAGGACGCAGGAGCAGGATGCTGAAGCAGGACAGTGAAGCAGGACGCTGGAGCAGGACAGTGGAACAGGAAGCTGGAGCTGGACAGTGGAACAGGATGCTGGAGCAGGACAGTGGAACAGGACGCTGCAGCAGGACAGTGGAACAGGACGCTGCAGCAGAACAGTAAAGCAGGATGCTGGAGCAGGACAGTGATCAGGACGCTGGAGCAGGACAGTGGAGCAGGACAGTGGAACAGGACGCTGGAGCAGGACAGTGGAACAGGACGCTGCAGCAGGACAGTGGAACAGGACGCTGCAGCAGAACAGTAAAGCAGGATGCTGGAGCAGGACAGTGATCAGGACGCTGGAGCAGGACAGTGGAGCAGGACAGTGGAACAGGACGCTGGAGCAGGACAGTGGAACAGGACGCTGCAGCAGGACAGTGGAACAGGACGCTGCAGCAGAACAGTAAAGCAGGATGCTGGAGCAGGACAGTGGAGCAGGACGCTGGAGCAGGACAGTGAAGCAGGACGCTGGAGCAGGACAGTGGAGCAGGACGCTGGAGCAGGACAGTGATCAGGACGCTGAAGCAGGACAGTGGAGCAGGACAGTGGAGCAGGACAGTGGAGCAGGACGCTGGAGCAGGACAGTGGAGCAGGATGCTGGAGCAGGACAGTGGAGCAGGACAGTGGAGCAGGACGCTGGAGCAGGACAGTGGAGCAGGACAGTGGAGCAGGACGCTGGAGCAGGACAGTGGAGCAGGATGGTGGAGCAGGACGGTGGAGCAGGACAGTGGAACAGGATGCTGGAGCAGGACAGTGAAGCAGGACGCTGGAGCAGGACAGTGGAGCAGGACGGTGGAGCAGGACGCTGGAGCAGGACAGTGGAGCAGGATGCTGAAGCAGGACACTGGGGCAGGACAGTGAAGCAGGACGCTGGAGCAGGACAGTGGAACAGGAAGCTGGAGCTGGACAGTGGAACAGGATGCTGGAGCAGGACAGACAGTGAAGCAGGACGCTGGAGCAGGACAGTGAAGCAGGACGCTGGAGCAGGACAGTGGAACAGGACGCTGCAGCAGGACAGTGGAGCAGGACGCTGTAGCAGGACAGACAGTGAAGCAGGATGCTGGAGCAGGACAGTGAAGCAGGACGCTGGAGCAGGACATTGGAACAGGACGCTGCAGCAGGACAGTGGAACAGGACGCTGGAGCAGGACAGTGGAACAGGACGCTGCAGCAGGACAGTAAAGCAGGATGCTGGAGCAGGACAGTGATCAGGACGCTGGAGCAGGACGCTGGAGCAGGACAGTGGAGCAGGACGCTGGAGCAGGACGCTGGAGCAGGACAGTGGAGCAGGACAGTGGAGCAGGACGCTGGAGCAGGACAGTGGAGCAGGACGCTGGAGCAGGACAGTAAAGCAGGACGCTGGAGCAGGACAGTGGAGCAGGACGCTGGAGCAGGACAGTAAAGCAGGACGCTGGAGCAGGACAGTGGAGCAGGACGCTGGAGCAGGACGCTGGGAGGAGGCAAGGCTACAGGGAGGCATCCGTCTCGCAGGGCTGCGTGTTAAAGTTAGATGCCATAATGTGCCTGGCTCATCCTGAAGGGTATTCGCCCACCCCCATGCACTTGTTCTGTGTGTGTGTGTGTGTGTGTGTGTGTGTGTGTGTGTGTGTGTGTGTGTGTGTGTGTGTGTGTGTGTGTGTGTGTGTGTGTGTGTGTGTGTGTGTGTGTGTCTATCTGTTAGCTTTGCTCCTGTATTCATAATCAAGTTAAGACTAAATAAACTAAAACACACATTGAGTAGCAATTTGTGCAAATTTAGAGAGGGAGAGTGAGAGACAGGGAGAGACAGAGGGAGTGAGAGTGAGAGAAAGGTGGAGAGAGAGACAGAGGGAGGGAGAGAGAAAGATAGAGAGAGGAAGGGAGAGAGATAGAGAGAAGATAGAGAGAGATAGATGGAGGGAGAGAGATAGAGAGACAGGGAGGGAGGGAGGGAGAGAGAGAGAGAGACAGAGGGAGGGATGGAGGGAGAGAGATAGAGAGACAGGGAGGGAAGGAGAGAGATAGAGAGACAGAGAGGGAGGGAGAGAGACAGAGAACAGGTGGACAGGAGGAACATTGATCAGAGTGGGAAGTGAAATGGTGAAATAGTGACAAAAAGGATAAAAACAGATGGAAAATAAAAAACAATCTGTACTAAAGAGCACATACAGATGCATGTTATATGCATATATATCTGTGTGTGTGTGTGTGTGTGTCATGTTTTTCAGGAACTACATGATGTGCCATTGTCACCCCCCCCCCCCCCCCACCCACACACACACACACACACACACACACACGTTACTTTAACTGTGGGTGACAAGGGCACCTTGGGCTGCAGATGTTCTCAGTGATGACAGATGGCATTGGCATTGGCATTGTGTGTGTGTGTGTGTGTGTGTGTGTGGTTGTGTGTGTGTGTGTGTGGTTGTGTGTGTGTGTGTGTGTGGTTGTGTGTGTTGGCATCAAGTGGGGACAGTGGGCATAGTCCATGCCAGCTTACCACCACCTGCACTCTCTAAAGCTCAGCCCTATGACTCACCTCCCTTTCCTTGGCCTTGTGTGTGTGTGTGTGTGTGTGTGTGTGTGTGATTAGGTGTAGTTTACCATTAAACTAATAAAATGAATGCAAAACACTAGTAATGAAAACGTGGAATTATAAAAAGGCATTAAAATATGTACAAATGCATTCCAGCCAATATGGAACAAACTGCCATTCGTAATCTAGATATTTGTGCCAATTGGAGTGTAAACAGTCCAGTCTGGAATCGTGACTATACTGTTGCCTGCCTTTTTGTTGAGAACTCATACAAACCAGGATGTTTAATTGATGACAGAGAAGCTCTAATTATGTCATTTATCTTCATGCAGGCACTGACAAGTTGGATTAGTTTGGTCTGGCTAGGAAGGGCAATGAGAGAGAAAGAGAACCAACCAGTATCATCCCTTTTCCCAGTTCAATTAAATTTGTTTTTCCTTTTTCTCGCTCCCTCTATACACCCCCCTCTTCCTGCCCCTATCCATCCCTCTCTGTCTCCCTCCATCACTCCGCCTCTCTCTCTATTTCTCCCTCCCCTCTTTGTGTGGAAATCTTCCTCTAGATAGCCGTGGTTCTGACACAGATGTGACACACTCCTGCACGTTAACACACTTGCCAGAATCGTTCTGGTGCCGGGAGGTTCCACAGCTGTCCGCAGCAGCGGACGGTCTTGTGTTCTTCCTCTCAGAGCCCGCGCTTTGTAGAACCAAAATGGCTCCCCCACCACTTCTTGTCTTCCTCTTGTCTTCCTCTCTCGGCCCTCCCGTCTTTCGTCCACGTTCTGGACCACCATCTTCTCTACACCTTTTCTCCTGTTTTGTCCACTTAAAATCCAACTCAAATCTGTTCAGTTCAGGAAAACTTTATTGCTATGACGGTATCAGCGCAATTTTGCCAAAGCAATGAGTTTGGAGCTGAAAATGCTATGTGTAAATAAATGTTTTTAGGTTAATGATGACAATGGTGGTTTTAATAGTCGAACAAAATAATAATATTAAAAAATATATATATGAAAAATATAATAAACTAGATAAGATAATGTAGTCAGTCCAACAATCTGTAATAACAGTAAATCTATTAACAGGATAGAGACAATGATTATATGTAATGATGGATGTGGTAAGTGTGCTAGTGTAGGGTGTGTAGTTTTTTATGTGTTTGTCTCTCTCCCTACCTCTCCTTGTTTCTTGTCCGTCATTCTCTCTCTCTCTTTCCCAGACTGTTCTAATAATTTCTTCCGTCTTTCTGTCGTTCACTTTCTCTGTCACGTGACCCTACAGCAGTTCCACACTCACGTGCATTCGTAGCAGCCCGGCCTCCCAGATCTGTCCTTGCTCCCGACTGGGTTCTCCCGGGTCAAGCGGGCCCGTGATCCATGATGCCTGTCCACCTTGGCACACCTGGTCACGTGTACGGCACGCGGGGCGACGGCAGCGGGCGTGTGGTGGGGGCGGCGGGACTCAGGAGGAGAGACAGATGACAGCACAGCATGATCCACGTCTGCCCAGGGTGCCCTCGTTAGTGCCAACTCTTAATTAACTTAATTAGAGGAATTAGAGTCGTCAAGTGGCACAACTTGCAACTCGCAGGTCTTAATCTAAGGGTGAGTAAAGCGCGTGCGTGTGTGTGTTAGTGTGTGTGTGTGTGTGTGTGTGTTCTCCATTAGGTACTCCATGAGAACACAGCTGCACATATAGATTAGTCCATGTGAGTCCCCATTCACAGAGTTTTCAAACAGCAGGAAGTTAGAAGGGTGCTGAACTTTCAGTTCCCCACTCTCTGATTAGTTAAAAAGACACAGCTGACACACACACACATGCAAGCACACACACGTGCGCTCACACCCAAATATCCTGCATGTGTGTGCGTGTGTGAGAGACATCTCCAAACAGGCTCATTAGCGGTCTCTTCTCTGCATTCTAAATCCTCCATTGTGTCTATCCCATGATGCAATGCAAGCTGGCAATGCCCTGCGGCGTCGTCTCCCTGCGGCCAGTGTGTGCCAACCTTACCCACCTGCTCCTGGGCACCCCGTCGCCGCGGAGATGCCCCTTAACCTTACCTTGGCATTTGGGTCTGAAGAGCCTTAGGCGGGTGGGCAGAGCCCCGCCCCCTGCGCGCTCCATGTGCGGGTCCAAGCGGCTCGCCACCCACGCCTGGCCCGGCATCAGAACCAGGACCACAGTTCAAAGGCTGCAGCCTGATGCCATGTAGTTAAACAGATTCAATATGCAGCAGGTCCAACTGGAGTGCTCTCGGGGGGAGGTGGGGGGGGGGGGGGTGCTGGGCTCAGCGTGGGGTGGAGCCGTCACGGATTTCATGCCGAGAAACTTTTCTCTGTCTGGCTGCAGAGAATCTAGGATGGACGAGTTGGTGCAGTGGGCCTGGTCTGAGGTTTACATACAGCTATGATGGACCAATAGACCACAGAATTACAGAGCATGCTATTCGTGGACATTATTCCCAATATGAATGCACACGAATGCTGTCTGAAATTTCGCAAACCCACTGCCATCCCAAGAGTAAACGTGTGAAATGGCAGCTGATGTCTTAAACCATGACGTTTGTCTGGCCCTTTGCTTCAGAAGAACATTGGCCACTTTTCTCTAATGTGCCTTTAATGGCGCGTCTCTCTGCTGCGCGATCCCAGCTCAATTAGCCTGCTCTTCCTTGTTTGCTCATCCGCACATAACTGCAGCCCTGTTGTCATTTGTACCTTTTAAGCGATAACGAGCTCATTTAGCGAGGCCCGCCGATGGTTATATCTCCCAGAGCAGCGGTCCTTGGCACGGGAACGCGCCTCAATCAGACGCGGTTCCCTACCGTGCGCAGTCACGTCCTGGGAACGTCGAAGCGCGTCCACAACGACGCGTTTAGTGGCTTACTGAAATCCAAACTCACTGGTTTATTGTTCATTATTCCCTCTCTTCTGTGTGTTATCACAAGGTAAGCTGCCTGCAGACATAAGTAATAAGTAGTAACGTGAAAAGAGCGGCGTGTTCAGAGAGCGCCACGGTATTGGGGGTTGGGGACTAACAGTGTCGGCACTGACGCGTCACGCTATTTACTTTCAAATGGCAGTTAGCAACGATTTTGACAGCCTGCCAAGGCGATGTGAAGCGGCCCCTTGTTTTCCCTCGAGGGCATTTCGTATAGGATGAGTAAACTTTTCCCGCGCCAGGTGCCAGAAAAGCTATGAATAATACTCTTCTTTTTTCTGGCGGAGCGTTCAGAAGGCTCGGTGGCAGCTGGCCTATAGGAGGACAGGGATTCTCACAGTACTGAAAAGAGTGATTATGTATAATAGTTCGGCTACTGCGAGAGAGGGGGAGGTGGGGGGGGGGGGGGGGGGGGGACAACGGTGTTTACTCTTCTCGTAACGACACTTAAAGACGCATTTAGGAGGGGGATGTGTTGAACGAGGATTTGATTTAAGGCAGTTAATTAAGTGCTGGATTGTCCTGGAAACGTGGTTGTTGACATTCGCTACGATCTGTCCTGACAAAATATAACAAAATGTAAAAATAACAGCTTCCCTAAACCATTTATACTATTATATTTATATAGTTAATTCAGTTATTAAGCAATCTACCAAAGTAGCTTTATTGATTCATTATTACGGGTTCATGACATTAATGCACGTGCATTTTTTTTTATGTTTATCTATTCAGATTGTGTCGAGACCCGTATTGCTTTATTTATAACACTGGAAGATTCAAATGTTTGTATGTATTTGTATTCAATTTTATCCTTTATAATAATTTTTCAGTTCTTCAACCTTCGAGTTTTACCAGTTGCCTATTTAAGAAAGAACACAAAGAGAAACACTTATAGGCTAGATTAAAAGAACACCCTGGTAGGATTTCTTGAATGAGTATATATTTTCTGTCAACATACTTAATAATAATAAAACAGACGTCAGTGTAAATAAATATTTATCTTTATAACTTAAAATCAGTTACAGTGTCAATGTTTACAATATAATTGAGAACAGTCGTACAGCTGCGACATCTGTTGGAAAAAGCATGCAATGACATAGAGAAGAGGGTTACAGAGAAGCGCGTGTACACACAGTTAAGTCTAACAAAAGTATTCCGCCATGTCAGGCGGTAGCTGTAATACGCTTTTACGCTCCAGTTTGGAGCACTTCAGATTAGCTGAGAAAGTCAGGAACTGAGAAAGTCAGGAACCTAATTTGGTCCTCTTTTAAACATAATATTATTAAACATAATATGGTTAAGCGCTCTATTGTCTCTCTTACAAGCACGCGCGCATGCGCACGCAGTTATAAACGCGTGAAATGCGTTATAAGTATGTTGCCACACTCTCGACTTTTTCTTCATCCCGACCGGTTTCACATTTGCACTCTTCCACCACCATCACGTGCTTCTCTCGCGTCTGTGTTCCACACCGCAGGAGCACGAGCACAGTGCGCGCGAGGGACGGGGCGCAGCGCGAGCACGGCGTGTTGCGGTGTCCGCTTGATTCTCCATTGGGTGGCACGAACATAGAACTGCACTGGCCAAAGCACAACTTATTGTGGACGTTGACCGCCTCACACCCCTGTTCCGTTATCCGCTGCAAATTTGGACAAAACATTGTGTAGGTTAAACAACAGAAACGGAAAAGACCAACGTGTGACATTTCCAGTACAATTCTCATCAGTCTATATATAAAACATGATAAAAAACACCCTGACAAATATATGATGAAGTATTTATCATAAAAATACAGATTTTAAATTGGACTAAATGAGCTCTTCCTTAAAATCAGCTCAAGATACTGCTCGTGCACGAGAACGACGTGAGCGCGACTAACAGGTGACGCGCAAAGCTGTAATTCACTATTACCTGCGTGAAGGACAGCGCCGAGCAGCTTTGCTTGGTAATGTCTTTAGGGCTGATGGGTAACGCCAAGACCTCTTTGGATTGTTCGCTTTTCTGCATGACCCTCTGCCACATCTTCAGACCTTGTCTCTTCTTCGCCTCGGTGTCGGTGTATCTCCCGTGCAGGTACGGGACCGAGGCCACTGGTTTACCTGAAGAACTAGATGGCCCGGGCCGGCCGAGGCCCAAAAAGGCCGGGAACGAGCTTCGACGCGGCGCGTGACTGAACTGTGCTTGTTTCCCGAATATGCCCGAAGCCTGCCTGAAAAAATGCGGACTGACCTTAACGACTCGTACCGAGCCCCGACTAGGCTCGTCAGGTCCGTTACCGGAGGATTCGAAATCACTGGGCGCGCGTCTGAGAAATCCCGCAATGTCGTGCGTGAACGCGCATGTTTCAATGACCAGCGCCACCGCGAAAACGATACTAATGAGTGCTGTCATCTTATTCAAACAAGTATAGCATAAATACAGCCGAAAACACAGCGGGAGGTTTAATTAATTAAACAATATAATGATATCTACCTTAGATTTCTCAGAGAAAATCGGCACAAAAACGCGCCACGTGCTCACTGTGCGGTTCAAGGTTGCTTATGGTTTCCTTGCTGTCTTTGCTGAGCTAACGTCTTGTACCTGGCACTTATAAAGGTCGTCAGGATTTGGTCCTAAAGTAATTCATGTCGTTTCAACATCGTGCTCTTACCCTATAGGAAGCCAAGGGAAATTTCACACAAGGTTTGGTTTTACAACAGGTGAGTTCGAACGGTGGTGACAAGTGTGAGACTCTCCTCAGATCGGGCCGTGAGAACCAAGGAATAAAAATAAGTACCGTGAATAAGAGTATTTTCAATTTGCACATTTTAAACTCCCGATCTTCCATAAAAACCGTCGGTCTCAAAAAATTCAAATATTAAATAGGGAATAAAGCCATTAAGCGGCCTCCTAAAATCTCAAATGCGTATTGCAACCGATGCACAGTGATTAGAATGATCAATATAATCGTTAATAAACGATATGCCTGGTGTTATAAAAGCGTAATATGTTTATGACCGAAAGAACTCTCGTGTAAACATTAGTTCAAAAAGTCTGAGAGGTTCAGCAAGGTTTACAACCTGCACGTTTAAGCTCTGTGTCCCCTGCGCGCGGACGCTGGACACGCTGCACCTGCGACTTGTACTTCAAAAAACATTAAAGACACAGCGGGAGGTCCCCGTTTCCATATCATGCATCACGTGCATCTTTGACTTCCTTTCTCCTCCTTTTTATTTATTTTCCCAGGAAAACAATGTTCCGTGGTAAGAATACGACACGGAGCATTTAAATAGTAAGATCTGTACTGTTGATATAAAATCTGCACCACATAAACTACTACAATAACAGCTTCCCTACACCATAATACAATACTAACAGATTTAACAAAAAAGCAGGCCTGCCGAAAATGTTTTATTTACGACGTTTTAAAATGCGTGCGGTTGTATTTAAAGCTAAACGTAGAGTAGGTCTACATTTTATTCACTGATATACAAAAAAAGATGCTAGCATTGAATTAAGCAATCACCACATCCAGGGGACTTGTTTCTTTTAAGAAATACCACAAATGCAGAAATCAGAACATATTTACAGGACACATCAAGCCTGTAATTACCGATTTCTGCGATCGTTGTCGATTCTAAACATGACATGGTAACATCTGGGTAAAGAATTGACCTGGCGAATGATATGTCCTCGGGGATCAGACTGTGAAGCCTGGTGTGAACTACTTAACACTCACCAAATTCTTTTCACACACACACACACACACACACACACACACACACACACATATATATATATATATATATATATATATATATATATATATATATATATATATATATATATATATATATATATATATATATATATATATATATATATATATATATATATATATATATGTGTGTGTGTGTGATATATATATATATATATATATATATATGTGTGTGTGTGTGTGTGTGTGTGTGTGTGCGTGTGTGAAAAGAATTTGGTGAGTGTTAAGTAGTGTTAACCAAATTCTTTTCACACACACACACACACACACACACACACACACACACACACACACACACATATAAGTGTGTGTGTGTGTGAAAAGAATTTGGTGAGTGTTAAGTAGTTCACACCAGGCTTCACAGTCTGATCCCTGAGGACATATCATTCGCCAGGTCAATTCTTTATGTATATATCTCGCAGGTGAGTACTGTTTTCATTCAGTTATTTTTTTTTTAAGTTTTTACAGTCTCCAGCTGATGCTTTTCATTTTTACAGGGGTTGTCAGCCTTGACCAGAGAGTCTAGGGTTTTATGTAGATGGGGTTTGATCTAGTTGGGATTTGGGTTTTAATAGTGAATGCTGGACTTTCACTTTCATTATTCACAACATTAATGTTAAAAATAAATAGATACACAAGTAGATTAACAAATGGACAAACACATAAACACACACACACACACACTTTCACGCACTCATGTATCCTGGCTCAGGTGTGTTAGGAGGTGGAACAGGATAAATATGTATGAATGGACCAGGAGTGTGAGAATGGATCTGGAGGAACAGGGAGACTCTGGTGCAGCAAATTTAACACCTGTACTTTACAAGTGTCTGATTTACACTACAAGACATAGTAGCACATTTCAGAGTTTATTTCATAAATCAGCAATAAATTCATATTCAGATTTTCTACAGCATGTATGTACAAACATTGTTTGATCTCTTTCCCCACATTACTATTTACCATTAACATTACTAAGATAATATCAAGTATCAAGAAAATATCAACACACAACTGTGGTCATTTTGAACATAACAGGAAAACATAGCTATTCAAAACACAATAATAAATTGCAGACAACTACGCTGTTTTGTGCAGTGGTCCCAGTTATTTTTACTAATGACCAACCCCTGAACATTTTCCATTTTCAAAAATTCAACGCTGAAGAATTTATAAACAATTCATTTTGATTTACATAAATTACAATATTATTGATAATCATGCAGTTCATTTGTTACATAAGTCTGTTACATAAAATTCTGAATTTAACATTAACTTAGACAACCAGGACTTAATCGAGTAAGTGTGGAAATGTGGTCCAAAGGTCTAGTCCAAATACCGTAGTCCAAATACCATATATACGCTCTCTGCTCTAGTCACATAACCCCACATTCCACCAGCAGAGGGAGACAGAGCAACATATTCGCTGCCGACACGTCTATTCCCGAGATTATGTCAAATTCTCCACCAGAACAGCCTCTTCCTGAGGCTTGGTTTTAGTTCAGCTACTTGTTGCTGTGGGTGTGGAACTGCTGTTGGCACTGGCAGGACTGGGACTGGTCTAAGAGGCTGGTTTAAAGGGCAGGTCTAAGGGGCTGGTATAAAGGACAGGTCTACGGGGCTGGTCTAAAGGGCAGGTCTAAGGGTCCCTGACCGTGATACCTGACAGGGCACAAAACACTGTACAAAAGATATGCTGAGTAAGTAGCATACAATGTAGATGGATGCAGTGAGAATCTGTTAAAATTGTTTTCATTAACCAACCTATCAGTATTTCTCTGGATGCTGTGGACAAGGCTGTGTGTATCAGAAACCATGACACTTCTCAGCATGAGACTTATCAAGGGAGGGGGAGAGAAAGGGGGAGAGAGAGAGAGAGAGAGAGAGAGAGAGAGAGAGAGAGAGAGGGACAGATGGGAATCTCTTTTTAAAAGGTGGCAGAGCTGCAGTCATTACGGTGCCCGCTTGCCTGGTCCTCTCTGCTAAACCCTCATTCACACTGAACACAGATGCACCTGACCTCACACAGCTGGGTCTGTGCAGCAGTGCACACACACTCAAATCCTACTGCACAGAGTTAGTCGGTAAGACACAGCGCCAGATACTGGAAACACCACCCACACTGTATCAGGTTCACACTCTTCAGGACACGGAGAGCGGCTCTATGAGCAGGAAGAAACCACAGGGGAGAGTGGAGCTCTAGACCCTCAGCTCAGAACCACGGAGGAGAGTGGGGCTCTAGACCCTCAGCTCAGAACCACGGAGGAGAGTGGAGCTCTAGACCCTCAGCCCAGAACCACGGGGGAGAGTGGGGCTCTAGACCCTCAGCTCAGAACCACGGGGGAGAGTGGGGCTCTAGACCCTCAGCTCAGAACCACGGAGGAGAGTGGAGCTCTAGACTCTCAGCTCTTTTTGGCTGTTCAACTGCGTACATGCACACATGCACACCATCTTTTTAGATCATGCATACACTAGAGGGGCCACTGACCACAGAGTTTATCTCCCCCCGCCCCACTCTAAATCTGTACTTCTTAGCACACACTCCCTATCTGTCCTCTCCCTGTATATTTCACACGCACACACACACACACACACACACACACACACACACACACACACACAGAAAGAGAGTTTAGTCAGAAACCTCATTTTAACCGGAGCCTTATTAATCAGCTTCTTTAGAACTGCTAGTTTCAGTTTGTGGTTATGTGCAGTTACTGGTGAATAGGACAGTGTTTATTTATTTCAATCGAACTTATTATAAAACCTCTAAAGCGCTCTACAGTCAGTGTGAGACAGAATTGTGCAAAAGCATTGCATATTAACATAACTTAGATAGGGTGTCAGGAATCACTGTGTGATGATAAGAACTGGATTACGGGAGAT
>NW_027506907.1:514243-536743 GCF_052324685.1 Brachyhypopomus gauderio
CAAACTCTAGACTGAAATCACAAACGAAATAGCAAATGCAGTAAACAGAAAATGCTTTCCTCCTCGTGTGTGTGTGTGTGTGTGTGTGTGTGTGTGTGTGTGTGTGTGTGTTCCACTCTTTTACAATATGACATTTGTATATGTCATGGACCTAACTTGAAGCTGGACACACACTACACCTGACCCATCACACCAAGGGCTGGACACACACTACCCCTGACCCATCACACCAAGGGCTGGACACACACTACCCCTGACCCATCACACCAAGGGCTGGACACACACTACCCCTGACCCATCACACCAAGGGCTGGACACACACTACCCCTGACCCATCACACCAAGGGCTGGACACACACTACCCCTGACCCATCACACCAAGGGCTGGACACACACTACCCTTGACCCATCAATAAATCTCAAAAATCATTCAGAGGGAGTGGAGCAGTCGTTAATCATTGTATTCTTAGAACCAGCAACCAGTCTGTTGATGAACCATCAATGGTGTGTTATTATAACAGCTCTGCATAAACACACCTGCTTAGCTTCTGATCTATAACAGTTTTGTGATTTGTGGTGTGACAGCAGTTAGCAGTGATCGAGTCTGTGCTCACTTGCTGAAAATGATACAGCCAATCACAATGATTCGAAAATGAGCTGACTGGACAGAATATTGATTTTAGGTCCATTTAATGTTTGTGATATAATTTGGCAACCTAGCTCCCCACATCTCTGATAGGTGTGAATCAAACAACGAGGGTCAAGACTACAACAAAAATAAAAGACCAGACAAATTCAGAAACCCGTCAGCTTCAGAGAAAAAAGAGTCTTTGGCACCACACGTGTCTTCATGCTGTTGTTTAACAAATCTGGTCAAACCCTAATGATTACAGTGAAAGGGATGTGACTTATGAGAATTATGCAGTTGTATGAGATTTATGGGAATTCATCCATAGTCATCGTAAAATGTTCTGTTTTCTCTACGTCACAAGATTTTAAAATTTACATGTCATTTCTAAAATTAATATGTTTTGTTTGCATTACAGTCAGCATGTACAATCTTTAAAAAAATATGGCTGGCTTTTTAGAATTTAGAATTTTACACTGTACATGCTTGATTCTCCAGTACATTTCAGAATGTTCCCAGTGTTCCCACTAATCCCACTGTTCCCACTGCTCCCATTACTTCCACTCCTCCCACTGCTCCCACTGTTCCCACCCCTCCCAGTGTTCCCAGTGTTCCCACTAATCCCACTGCTCCCACTGTTCCCACCCCTCCCAGTGTTCCCAGTGTTCCCACTAATCCCACTGCTCCCACTGTTCCCACCCCTCCCAGTGTTCCCACTGTTCCCACTGCTCCCATTACTTCCACTCCTCCCAGTGTTCCCACTGCTCCCAGTGTTCCCACTAATCCCAGTGTTCCCACTTCTCCCAGTGTTCCCACTAATCCCAGTGTTCCCACTAATCCCAGTGTTCCCAGTGTTCCCACTCCTCCCAGTGCTCCCAGTGTTCCCACTAATCCCACTGCTCCCATTACTTCCACTCCTCCCAGTGTTCCCAGTGTTCCCACTGCTAATTGGAAAATACCAGAGCCTCCAGAAGCCTAAGTATGAGGTCTCCACAACCTGACGGAGGTGTTCTGCTGGAGCCTGGAGTATCTGAGGAGGTCTCTGAGGAGGTCTCTGAGGAGGTCTCTGAGGAGGTCTCTGAGGAGGTCTCTGAGGAGGTCTCTGAAGCCGGGGCTGGCAGCCAGCGCACCACGGCATGAAGCCAAGATCCTGGACTTCCACATCAGTCTGTACAGACGTGCTTCCTCAACTAATTCCGATAATGGCATAGTGCATAAGACAAGCGTGAGTCAGTGCTCATTAATATCATTCAGAATAAATTAATGTCTCTGCACTTCCACTCACAGCTTCAGGCTTTGGCTTTGTCGGCCAGATTTGAGCGTAGTCTGAAATCTCTGGATGTTCAACTCAGAAGCCAGAAAACTCACCTCACCTTCTGTTCCCTGTCCCCCGCTGGTCAGACACAGCAGGGAAAGAGCAGTGGACAGACAGAGCGAGTCATCGTCTAAAAGGAGAAGGGCTTTCGTGGCAGGATGTAAAACCCAGAGGCTCTTCACTACAGCTGGGCTGCGTAGTCTCTTCACCCCCCACCCCCCAAACCTCCAGACCCTGGAGGAATGCTGATGTGTACTGACAGCAACGACTGCCTTTTATCCCTTCTATACACTGACTCACACACACACACACACACACACACACACACACACACACACACACACACACTCCAGGGTGGCCCTGTAGCACTAAGAACTGACTTCACCACACAGACCCCACAGTAAAGACCGCCGGCCTGAATCAGCCCGACTGGACTCTAAGTACTCGTATGTGGGCAGCTGGACTTATGTTAACACTGGGGGGTCAATTCAACATTGAGATTATCATTGGGTGACCCAACACAGCATCTAAAAGGAGCAGTCATGACATCTCCTTGGAGAGAAGAGCTAAGAGTTGAAGGTGCCATCATAACAACATAACAAGCCACACTAGAACAATCACGTAAAACGCCATAAAAACCACATTTTCTAACAATATGACAGAAGAATCACATTAGAAGACACTGTGACAACTCACATGTAACAATGCATTAGAAAATCATACCTGAATATTCTGTGGTAGCGCCAGAAGACTGAAAATTCACTGCAACAACTCTGACCAAAAGAATATCACGAGAAAACAATAGAAAACCTCATTAAATCTAGTAGCCTTTATTTCAAATACACTGACCTCTATGTCAACACCTAAACCTGGAACCACCTGTACAAGTGTGTTTTTAGAATTTGCTACATGATAATGTAAAAATTATTGGGATGTGGTGCTAGTGTATGACCTAAAAAGGAATTGAAAAATAAACTTCAGTGTCTGCTGTCTGGTGTCTTTGGATGAAGGCAGATCCATATTCAAATGTGCTGTGTTATTACTCTAATCTCTGACCCGAAACTGTTAGTGAACTTCTCACACGTACATCCCCTGTGTTTGTTTGTTTGTTTATTAAAGACATTAAGCACTATCATTGTGCTTAGAAAAGATAGGTCAAGTTGTACACAAACACCCACAACTTCCTCCACTTTTAAACACATGCGCGCACGCACGCACACACACACACGCACACACACACACACACACACACACACACACACACACACACACAAGCACAACACACACACACACAAGCACACGCACACACACGGCTGGCATTTAGAGTAAACGTTTGGTGAGCTGTAGTGAAGTGTGGCCACAGACCATTCTGGGGAAATTCTATAAAGAAAGTGGTCTTGGATGTAGGCTGAAGGATTTGATTGGCTCAACATCTAAAAAAATGTGAGAGACAGTGGTTTGATCTGTTAATACATGAGAAACCTGAGGTAATGTGGTAACAGTCCTTGAGAAAATCAGGCAGTAAAGAAAAACAGTTCCTTGAAATGGACAGCTTGGCTTGTCGGGGTACGACAACACTTTTCTAAATTTCTCTAGCCCTACATAGGCAGGGGTATTCCCCGGAGCATTGCATTCTCATGGCGCCAGCCTGTGGCATGGCACTGCTTAACCCTAGCTCCTAACCTTAACACCCAACACCTAACCCTGGTCTTAAAGACCACTTCTACCAGCTTTAGTCATGCATAAGATTTGACAGTGCAGTGCAGTGTGTGTGTGTGTGTACACATGTGCTTGTGAACGTGACATAGAGACCTTGATAAGTGGCTAAAAGCAGTGATTAGACACTTGTGGCAATGTGACTAGTGAGAACCACTGCAAACATATGAATTACCTCCTCCTGAACATTTTGTATTAACTCTAGAGAATAAACCATTCTTAATATATAGCTTCTTAATATCTAGTAGCCTCTGTACTTATGGGCTGGCACTGCAATGCACTGTAACTCAGCATATAGAAAGGACTAGATGTTTGACGAATGTGTGTTAATATTATAAAAATGTATATACTTAAGAAAAGCTTGTGAAACTAGGCGGTTATTTGGATGGCAGTGCTGTTTGTCTAGTTCTTCTGCGTGTGAACTCTGGTTTATGCCTTCTGTTGGGTTCTAGGAATGATGGTTGTTCCAAACCTGCTCTTTGTTTTTGTAGAAAGTAAAGCACACATTCAACAATAAAACAGCAGGGTAGTTTACTGCAGAATGTATTCTGAGATAAATTGCAATAAGTTAAAGCAGTTATTATAACCAATTAAACACATCAAAGAAGTGAGAGAGATCAAACGTTTGTGGCCTGCCTTTCATATCCTGAGGGTTAAGCTTTCATATCCTGAGGGTTAAGCTTTCATATCCTGAGGGTTAAGCATTCATCTGTCCCTATCAGTCAAGGCATCCCAGTGTTGTAAATACTGATCTTCTTCTCACTGGCTGTGTTTATTACCTTTACTAATAATGTTGTCAAATCCATGCCAACATAAAAGTGAGATGAGAAAAAGACAAACCCAGCAGAGCTGAGATGTGGACAGAGGGACACTTAGACAGAGCTGAGACATGGAGAGACAGAAGGACACTGAGACAGAGCTGAGACATGGAGAGACAGAGGGACACTGAGACAGAGCTGAGACATGGAGAGACAGAAAGACACTGAGAGAGCTGAGACATGGAGAGACAGAGGGACACTGAGGCAGAGCTGAGACAAGGAGAGACAGAAGGACAGTGAGACAGAGCCGAGACATGGAGAGACAGAGGGACACTGAGACAGAGCTGAGACACAGAGAGACAGAAAGACACTGAGACAGAGCTGAGACACAGAGAGACAGAAGGACATTGAGACAGAGCTGAGACATGGAGAGACAGGGACACTGAGGCAGAGCTGAGACAAGGAGAGACAGAAGGACAGTGAGACAGAGCCGAGACATGGAGAGACAGAGGGACACTGAGACACAGCTGAGACACAGAGAGACAGAAAGACACTGAGACAGAGCTGAGACACAGAGAGACAGAAGGACATTGAGACAGAGCTGAGACATGGAGAGACAGAGGGACACTGAGACAGAGCTGAGACATAGAGAGACAGAAGGACACTGAGACAGAGCTGAGACATGGAGACACAGAGGGACACTGAGACAGAGCTGAGACATGAAGGGACAGAAGGACACTGAGACAGAGCTGAGACATGGAGAGACAGAGGGACACTGAGACAGAGCTGAGACATGGAGAGACAGAAGGACACTGAGACAGAGCTGAGACACGGAGAGACAGAAGGACACTGAGACAGAGCTGAGACATGGAGAGACAGAAGGACACTGAGAGAGAGCTGAGACACGGAGAGACAGAAGGACACTGAGACAGAGCTGAGACACGAAGAGACAGAAGGACACTCATTGTAACGCTGAAGGCACTTTGCACACCGAAGGCACTTTGCGTCGAAGGCCCAAAACCATAATCATGGTCATTTAAATGGTTCAGGGTCATAAAACCGGATATTTCAGAAAGAGACAAATGATTAATATGTACCACAGGGCGAGACATATCCAACACAAAGAAATACAAGCTAGTAAAGGTAACAACTACATTCACAACAGGGTTGCGGCCAAGACCTGAGAACCAGAAGTATAAATATACAGATCTAAACCAGACACAGGTGTATGCAATAAGGAGAGCCAGAGTTACAAATGATAAGTCATGACAACTGAAATGAAAACACAAGCACATGGAGGACGAAATCCAAGACCTGATAGACATGTGGGGGTGGGGCCGCACGTGACACTGAGACAGAGCTGAGACATGGAGAGACAGAGGGACACTGAGACAGAGCTGAGACATGGAGAGACAGAGGGACACTGTTAAATTATACCTGTGCTCTATGCAAGACCTCCCAAGTGGAGTAACACAAAATTCCATGTGTCTGGGTGTGTACATGGATGTGTGTATGTGTGTGTGTGTGTGTGTGTGAACACACACACTAGGAGAGACAGAGGGGAGAGAGAAATCTGAGTTTAAAGGCTTCTCAGTCACTTGAAGGTTACACACACTGCACTTCATTGTGGGTCCAAGCCCGTGTATATAATCCTCTGAAGGACACATTCTTGAAAACAAGGTGGGACCCTCTGAACCACCAAAACATGTAATCTGTCAAATTTAGATACACACCCAGCAGGAGAGTGTGTGTTAAAGAAAAGGTGTGTGAGTCTGTGTGTGTTCATCACTTTCTCTGTTGCTGAAGTGTCATTAGTGCTTATTCAGCAAATGTGTGGGGTGTGTGTTTGAGATGTCTAACACAATTATTATGAAGGTATATCATTATCATCCCCCCCACACACACACACAGTTCAGTGTGTGCCGCTCAAACTGACTCAAATTCAGACTTTATTATTTCATTTTAGGATTCATCTGTCCCTATCAGCAACGACCAAAGGGATATGCCAACCCCAAGAAAGTAACCAATACTCTGATTTTAAGCACACAGGTAGAGAGATGGGGGATTAGACTCAGGGACAGAGAGCTCTGGGCATGAGGCTGGGTGTGTGAAGTAGAGGAGATGCCTATTATAACACGAGGTATGTGCAGATTATGACGTCTGTGTGGGGTTGTATTGTTGTCAGTAAAAGTGTGAGGTGGGTGTTGATGATCATGTGTGTGAGGGCTGTTCTGTTGTCAGTAAGAGTGTGTCATCTTCTAATCCTGCACTCAACATTATGATGACCTCATCTAAACTCTCTCTCACACACACACACACACACACACACACACACATGCGCATGTGTGTGTCACAGTCTAATCTCCAAATACTCTCATTACTAATGATCAGCACCTGAACCCAAGTCTGTCTGCACATGAACTGACCATGTGAGCAAGGTGCGTCTGTGTGGTGTTTGCATGTATGTGTGTGTGTGTATGTGTATGTGTGTATGTGTGTGTGGATGCTAGACAGGGTATGCAGGTGTTATTTCATTTATTTAATTATTTATTGCAGTCAAGACAAGCACACCTGGCTACCAACATTTTCCAGACAGAGGGAGGGGGAGAGAGAGAGAGAGAGAGAGAGAGAGAGACAGAGACAGAGAGACAGTGAGAGAGAGAGAGAGAGAGAGAGAGAGAGAGAGAGAGAGAATGCCAAAATTGAGAAAATACAGACAGCCACACCAGCATTCCATCGTCTGGGTGTCCATCAGGAAAAGACAGAAAAGTAAGAAGGGTTGTCTAAAAGGAGAGAGAGAGAAGAAGAAAAAGAGAAGAGAAGAAGAACAAGCTCTAAGTCACAACACACACTCCCAAGTCATTAGCTCATAGCACACACGTGAAACGCACTATCATCGAGGGTGTAAAAAAAAACACGTGAGCGGGTGGTTGTTGGTGCGAATTCTCTCTCCTCAATATAGTCTTGCTTGCGCTACCTAACGCTTAAAAACGTCCCCCCCTTAAGCCGACATTTCGTGTGTTGTCTTGTATCTCGTCCTCGGAGAGCAGGCCGGGTAATTTCCACCCTCGCCGCGTTCCACGACAGGGATGGAAAATTGGGCTGTTGTCGCGCTCTGATGCCTCCCTCCTGTGCACCTCCGGGTCGCGCCACTGGTTTCCCGTTCCTCTGGGAATGCCGGGCCGGATCCTGGGCTATTCCACCCACACTGCTATGTTTACCCAACCAAAATAGGCACTGCACACTCAGGCCGCTTAAAAGGGCAGCCCGGGGTTCCCAGACACAACGCTCTGGTCTGACCAGAGTCTCGAGCGACCACGACCGGAGTGAAATGGTGTAGACAGAGCTTACGGTGAAAGCTGGTGGGGGGGGGGGGGAGAATCGGTATGATCCATATTCCATCATTTAATGAGGTGAGATACCATATGCTGAGCTAATAGGGATTTGGGGATATTGACCTATTGAGTATTGGCAGCTTGTAAACTGGCCACCACGCTTGCACTGCACCCCCCAGTGAGACACAACAACAACAACAACAACAACAACAACAACATGTCCTTACACACATGTCCATACACACATGTCCTTACATTAAAGTCCTCAAAACGCAGCTACTTTTGACCCATCAAAAGTGACGTGTGTGCAGTAAACCCCAGGCTTACGGCTCACAGTTCGCCTTACAAACACATTTGTCCTTTCAACCTGTGATTTGCCTGACCTTGTTTAATTACTGTGAGATTTTCTTTGAGCTCTTGGAGCCTTGGTAACAGCTTTTGCATTAAGTTCCTGTCAGACATCTTGTCATTGTGCTAATAAGAGTTATATTATAGAACCCTTCAAAGTATCGCCACAGTGATCACATGAGCACTCACACAGCCCAGTCCCTACAGGCTTGCTAATGAGCAGTATGGATTAGTTCCACTCTCGGGCAGTATGCATCTAATACTAACCAAGAATATATATATATATATATATATATATATATATATATATATATATATATATATATATATATATATATATATATATACATATGTATATGTAGTCTATATGAACATGTTGATGTTTTCATTTATTTATGAAATATGATTATATTATTTTTCTGAACACTTTTTGCTATTAGAACTGGGCTAGAACTGTCTGTCTGGACATCACTGCTTAAATAAGTTATTAATGGTGATGATGAATATGTTGATGTTTATTGCATTGATTTCAGACGGGTACGAAGTAAATCCAAGCCTGTTTTATGTTTCCACATCACAAACGTACCATTTACTTATTTTTTTCCCTGGGCACCACACGCACTGCGTTTTTAAGCCGTGAAACAAAGAGTCGCTGTCTGGACACCGACAATTAGGGCTCGCCCTCCTCAGACGATCTGCACGAGCACGCGCGCGCGCCGACACAGACAGATAAACATTAACCCAACAGGCGGACACGCCCCTGCTCTTCACGAAAGCAAAATGGGGAAATAAAAACACATTCCACTTCCCGTAAAAGCGCGGGCGAGGGAAGGGGGAAGGCTCGCGACGAGCCATAGTGAGTCACTACTTCTTAACGGCCGAGCTCCTGTGCTCAGATGGTGCCTGACGAACCTGTAAGATACGATCGGGGATTTTGGGAGCAAGCAGGCGCAGCTGTTAAGTTTCTTCGCCCTAAGAAACTGATCTAAGATCACGTCTTCCCTGAAGACGGGAACCGTGGTCTATTCTGTTGTACAGCAAAATGACATTTGTTTTTATAAGACGAAGTTGGAGATATAATCTCTGAGATAGTAATAAACGACAATTTGATGGGAAAACTCGTCCTGCAAGTACCTAAGCGACGCGACCCGTTTAACGTGTCGGGCACGTCGTTAACAATCTGTTCCTATGTGAGGCGCGTGTCACGTTTCATATGCGCCGACTTCAGCTTTGAACTTGGGAATTAAACGTTAAAAGGGTCTTGACATGAGTTCTGAGATGTGACATCAAACTTCTCAGTAGTACGTGATTAAATGCACTGGTGATCGTAATACACAAAAGAATGAAGTGAAGTTGTTTTGCCGTCACATTTATTCTAGTTTTCTCCTGTTAAGTGTATAATATACACGTTTTTATATTCCATTTCATCACTTATAGGGGAAAATATGATTCCCTCGTTTTTTATTTCTTCACAGAAGTTTCAGAGCCTCGAATTTCAAGTCTTGAGAAGAGGAAAAGCGTTAAAAAAGGATTGGGAGTGTCTGTGGGCCTAAACGGTTCTTGTAGCGACGTAGAAGAAAAAAAATACAGCGCGCGGATTTACAAATGTTCTCACGCGCTGTGAATGCAACGTTAGCGAGGCTGAGGGTCCCTCGCGCTCCCTGTCAGTCAGCCGGTTGTCAGTTCTTGTAAGTCAGATGCCATCGGCACATTGTTAGTCGCAAACAGAGCAATGCTGTGTTGGGGGAAAATGTATGTCAGTTGATCTTATTCTCCAAAAGAGACATTGAGAAAAACACATTTTGTTTGAATGTGTTTGTGCTTGTGTTTGTGCAGGGCCGGCGCCAGAACATATACAGTGAGGGGGCGTCAGAAAATTTCGGGGGGGGCGAACGTAAGTTGTTGAGCGGGGGGGGGGGGGGGGGGGGGGGGGGGGGAGATGGTGCGTGTAACGATTGTCGAGCGGCCGAGGGGGCACCATGTAGCGATTGTTGTAAAATAAATGGGTCTTATTTTTTACATTGAGGGGGCGGGACACCTCGCCTGAGGGGGCGACGCCCCCATTCGCCCCCCCGTGGCGCCGGCCCTGTGTTTGTGTGTGAGAGTGATCATGCACTTGCTTTTTAATTTTGTTTGTCTGTTTTGTGTTGTCGGTTTTCTATTTGTGTGCCTTGTTCTTGTCAGTAGACCATGAGTGACTGTGTTCTCAACTTGACCTGTATGTTTCTTGGTCTATTTATGTGTGTGTGTGTGTGTGGGGGGGGGGGGGGGGGGGGGGGGGGGGGCGGGGGGGCGGGGGGGGCGGGGGGGGGGGGGGGCAGGGGTGTTTGTGTGTGTGTGTTTGTGCCTATGCATGTGTGTGTGAGTCGCCATGAGTCACAGGCCTTTCCCATGGGGTTGAGCACTCAGTCCTCTTAGTGACTATGTGTGTGTGTATGTGTGTGTGTATGTGTGTGTGTTCTGGAAGCACTACAGAGACCTGTGGATATGTGTATGGACTGTGTGTGTGTGTGTGTGTGTTCTGGAAGCACTACAGAGACCTGTGGATATGTGTATGGACTGTGTGTGTGTGTGTGTGTGTGTGTGTGTGTGTGTGTGTGTGTGTGTGTGTGTGTGTGTGAATGAAAGAGAATGTGTTTGAATGTAACTGAGAACCATGTAAGTGTCATTCTGCATGATGTTTGTGTGTGTGTGCGTGTGTGTGTGTGTGTGTGTGTGTGTGTGTGTGTGTGAGTAAAGATAATCTGACTTTAGGTTTATGTGTTTTGAGAAGCTGTCACTCTTTATGCTATGTGTGTATATATGTGTGCGCAACCTATCAGTCCTCTATATAAGCTTGTGCACGTGGGCGTGTGAGAGAGCGCATGTGAGTGTGCTCTCAGTGTGGGGTAAGTGTTTGTGTCTGTGTCTCACCCACACACAGCTGTATCACCACGAAGGCAGAAAAAAAAATCCTCAGCCATGGGAAAGTGCATTTAAGACGGAACATTACATGGCACCACTCGCTCCTATATGGTCACCTACAGAATCCACTGTGTTACTGTGTGGACTCTCCCCTGAGGCTCCTGGGTCAGCCTGGGGTGAAGGCTTCTACCAACAAATGCCAGCCTGGTTGATAAATGCGTATAAATTATCAAATCTCCCACACACTCAGAACTGACAAGAGGTTTCGAGAAATCTGTCCAGCTGAAGAAAACAGCACAGAGAGAAAAACGTCTCTGCATACTTTGAGCCAGGTGTAAATGTTTGGAATCTAAACTAGAGCTCATCACATACAGGGCGACCGGGCTTATCTGGGTTGTAACAGTTAATTTGCATACGGACACTACAGAATAATTAAATACTAATGCAAGTAAATCATCAATTGAGTATGAAATTTTTTTTTATTATTTTGGGCTGCAGTATTAAATTACCACACTGTCTTTATGGATGAACATATGAACTGTGTGGTTTAGGGTAGCAGAGCTAGTGATCAGAACCACCCAGGTTCCTCTCAGACACCTAGCAGAGGTGAGAGTAGAGGAAGATGAAGAATGCTCTGTACTCTCCACTATTCTTTAATCCATCCATCCCTTCATCCATCAATCTATCCATCTATCTGTCCATTCATCCATCTGTCTATCCATCCCTTGGTTTTGTTTCTATTCTCCTGTCCATCAAATGAGATATTTAGTTGGTTTGCTATCCTCCGTTTTAATCCATTTTCATTCTCTATCCTTTCATTCCTATATCCCTCATTTAAATTCTCAATAGCTCTATTTCTCCCAGCTTTTCCTAATGAAGCCCCAGTCAGATTCGTACATAGCCCTAACTACAATCGCTTGTGGTCTGTTTAGTGATACGTACATAACCCTAACTACAATCGAGTGTGGTCTGTTTAGTGATTCAGCAGCACCTGTGAAATTACTCATATATATATAAATTAAAGAACTAAAGGGTGTGTGTGTGTGTGTGTGTGTGTGTGTGTGTGTGTGTGTGTGTGTGTGTGTGTGTGTGTGTGTGTGTGTGTGTGTGTGTGTGTGTGCAGAGAGGAAGAGGTTTGCGAAACGAATCTGAACCTAGACATTCCTCTCCATACAAGAGAAGATCAGAAGGAATAAAAAAAAGAGAAAATGAGTAAACAACTGTGGTAGAAGGTGTGACTCAGGAATCAGCTGTGTGAGGGTGGGCCAAAGTCTGGAAATGTGTTCAGAAACACAGCTGAGGTCTCATTGGTCTAAGGTTTTTTTCTTTTTTTTTTGTGGTGGGGGTAAATTTTCACCAGACACACACTCACACATTCATGGATAGACAAAGAGTGTTTGGCATTCATATGTAATGAACGATTTTCAATGTATTTATACAAGAGACTATATTCCCATGGTGTGTCTCCAGAGTTTTACTGGAAAGAATGTGTAAGTTCTTATGAAATCTCTCTCTCTCACACACACACACACACACACTGGAACACTTTAAGGGGTAAATCTAAAAAGGCTTTTCAACAAAGAGTCACCACCTGTGTCAGGTTTTAACCACATGCCTGAGAAATCAGCGAACTCTTCAGGCTTCAAACTCGAATCTGTACCCAGAAGATGAGGTCAGTCCCATGGGTGAACCACCAGGGGAGAATCTTCAGCGCGGGTGGTGAGAAGACACGTCCCCTCGCACCTAGACCTGGAACTTCCAAACCCATAAACTAAAGGGAGCCCCCTCTTCGCCCCCACAAGAGTCTCTCCCCCAACTCTTCTTCTGAGGTCACGCTGGGTTGATCATGCATCTCTGGTGGTTGCATTTCTAAATGCCAGTTTAGGGTCAGTTCCTTCTGTGCAAACCTCCATCTGAGCTGTTGCAGAAGAACCAGCAAAGCCTGATCTCAGAGCTGTTTTAAAAGGTACGTAGCAGCCCAACTGGTATGAAGTCATGGCATATGTCTGATGGCCTAACAAAAGAATAAGAACCACACGCTCGTAAAGTCCATAGTTGCCAGGGGTAATAATAATGCTAAACAAACAACGGTTTATTATGACTTTGCTCAATACGTGTTGTGGCTTGATGCTGTAAATCTTCATGTCTAGCCCCCCCCCCCCCCCCCCCCCCCCCCCCCCGAGGGTCAGAGTAATGGAATGAGTCTCGGAATATCGGAACATTGCCCTCCGGAGTTTCACCTCTGCCACTCAGGAGGTGGGGAGGGATGAGTGATTTGGGGAAATGTTTATGGAGGGGAAAAATGTGTATGCTTCACACACTGACATGCAAGCACATGTTCTACCTGATAGACAAAGTAGCCAGGCTCTTATTCAGGATCCCTCAGAATGATTGATCTCTGTATGACATATTAAAGGATTAATGGAAACTCACATTAAAAAAAATCACTAAGGGGACATTACAGAAATGAACAGACATATTTATGTTACTGAATCAGAACTGGTTTGCCACTGTTGATTATAACGTAAGGAAGTCACTGCCAGACTGCACGTGTCAACTCTGTGGTCAGCATCAAGTTTTTAATGGAGAGTAGGACTGAACTGGGCTTTAACAGACAGAATGTAAAGACTAATGGATGGAAGGATGGATGGATGTTTGGATGGATGGATGGATGGATTTAAAAAGTGGGGAGGCAACAAGATAAATGTGGGCTAAAAAGAGTAAAGAACATGATGGAAAGGGTGAGAGGGAGAGAGAGAGGAGTTGGGGGAGTGAGAGCGAAAGTGAGGAAGAGCGAGAGAGTGAAAGGGAGAGAGAGAGAGAGAGAGAGAGAGGGAGAATGAGAGTGAAAGAGAGAGAGAGTTGCCAAGGCCTTGCAGCTGCTCTCACAGATCTAGTGTGTCAGAGAGCCTATTACAGACCCGCATGTGGTGTGTGTTCACTCAACCCCCCCCCCCCCCCCCCCCCCCCCCCCCACACACACACACAGACACTCAACACACACACACATTACACATACCCACATGCACCAAGCACACACTGAAAACTACACACACACACACACACCACAACTCAATATTTTTTCAAAGTCTAATTCAGCAAAGGGTCTGAGAAACAGACTACACTGTGCAGAGGGCTGTGGAGACTTGAGGTGATGCTAGCAGATATCTTATTTCTCACTTGATGTTCTTACACACACACACACACACACACTTTTCATACAATCCTTTTATCACTTCACTGTCTCCCGTTGGTCTTCTCCAGGTTACAGCTATAACGTTCTATCCTTATATCTTTCTCAAATCGCTTTTCACGTTTTCCTCAACTATTTTTCAAAATAAGCATGCGAGGAAATGGCTCGAAAGTTCCTCTCGCGTCGGCCGTTGATGAGGTCAGAGGCAGATGTCGCTGATCTGTTGTTTCGCCGCTTCCTCGCGCACGCACGCACGCGCACGAGTTATCAATCAGGAGATTTTCGCGATCGCGTCGCACAGAAAAGAGGAAGCGAAAGCTGCCGGCCGGTGTATAGGGGAAGCGGGTGAAGGCGTCTCCGCGCAGGAAACCCACCCTGACGGTAAACCCCAGCCCTGCAGGGCGAGATCTCACTGGCAGCCGTGCTGCAATGCCGTGCAGTCCTTTGACCGCAAGATGAGTGAAAGAACGGGGGGCATAAATACTGTGTTTAATTTGCCAAAGGTGTACAATAGCTCAAGTACAATAATAATAATGTGGAAAATATAACATATATTTATATATTATTATATTTCTTAATTGCAGTAAATTACATGTGAATATTTTATTTATTTAATAGACCTTTCCAGGACTTAAAGATGATGTTGCTGTGTAGAGTAGTGTCTCCCTTCAGAGCCCGTCCCCTCCCAGGGCCGCTCCCTCGGGCCTCAGGGACGCTGTTCCTGCCTGCTGTTGTCGTCTTGCTCATTAGTGGGCTGGAACTGTTTTTAGACCATGTTTGGTTCTTAAAGGTGCTACATAAGTGCCACGAAAAAAATCATCAGTGATGGATTCTGCATAGCCGCACAACACCGTTCGTCCGGAGGTGAAGGTGTTTATTGGCCACCTCTCGGACGGGAACACAACGTAGACCTCCCGATCCATCGTGCCCTGGCCCACACTGGCTGAGAATTGCACGTTGATTTGGTGAATTTCTTTTTTCTTTCCATTTTCTCCTTCTTCTCCAGAAACCAAAAATGCAAATCTGCTAGAGGGTGCAGCTGTTTTTACAGTACAGGGGTAGCAAAAGGTGGAAGACGAGCGGGACTTTTGAGCCTTTCGCTTCAAGAGAAATTAGTTACACCGACTAAAAACTTTTAAAAACCACTAATAATACTACTAATAATAGTTTTGCACTGATGTTAAGTGAGTCAATGCCAAGGTTGTTGCTTGATGTACAGAATGTTGCTGCTAGACTGTAGTCGTAGGCAAAACTACGGAACCATACAGCACGCCGCGCGTCCTCAATACTCACAGATCCACATTACATACAGTAGCAGTCATGCTAGCATCGTGGAGCCAAGTATCTCTCTAACGCGTGAAGATCAGACTAAAGGAGAAGTATGTAAGTTGGGGGGCGGGATGCGACCAGAGGAAACCGGGAAGGAGTTTTGCAGGAACAGACCTGTCGGTGTGATTCACAGATTTGCTTGACACATCACTTCCCCGCTGACGTCAATCGGACAATATAAGAATTCGCACCTAATGAAAAATCAAACGAATCGGACTGCGATCTCACAGCTGCGCCACAACTTCTGGGATATGTGATCGGCAGCGGCGGTGGTGCGAGAAACTGACGCACTAATCAAAAAACAAAAAAAGTGAGATTACAGTCTTCCTGACACTTGTGTTTCCCGTTGCATTGTACTTCAAGATATGACTTTTACATGGAAAATGTTACTTTGGCTATGGAAGCCATATTTTATATAAAATAACATATCTATATATAGGCCTATTGCACTGGGAAATATGTATGATATTTATGGTGAACTTTAAAGAGCCTTTCAAAGGTCACGTTTAGTGCCATTATATGAAATGAAAGCCCTTTTAATTGCCGGTGACGCATCATTAGTTCAAACAGCTTTAATGTTAGATGCACACAGATTCAGTGGTTACACCCCGCCTGCACGGGCACTTGAAGACAGACACCCACTCGCTCGTGCATACGATGACATGTGCACCCACACACAACAGGAAATACTGAGAACATCCGGAATTGTTCTCAGTACGAATTTGCAGGAAGTGATGTGGCCTCGGCGGACCAGAACACTGGTCTGAATATTTGTGAGAAAAAATTTGCACACGCCCGCAATATATGTAAACAATTTGATTTGATATGTGTGCAATTATCAAAATGCTTCTGGCTGATATAAGAACTCTGGTACATGTTTGCATAGATCTGCAATGTACCATTACTGTTGACAATCTTTCGGTAGTACATAACTGTCTACAATATTCTAGAATATATACAATAAATCTATTTTGATTCTATATTATATCTTATAGACAATATATTCTAGAATATAAAGAGGATATATATCCAGTGTCTTCACTTGGGGACTGGCAGACCTCACAATGCTGGTTAAGTGAAGGACTCACCAGCGTCCCTCTCTTTCACATAGAGCGCGAGGCAGCGAAAGTCTCAGACCACGGTCGGTTCCTGTTGCCATGGCGACGACAGCAGCGCAGCTCGGAGACGCTCTGCCAGATTGATTATAATTGGTCAATTACACGGGCTCTCGTTAAAACACCGCGAGATTAGCGGTGTCTTCCCCGGACAGAGGTTTACGGGGCATTCATGAAGAAACGATTCTCCAGTTACCGCTTATATATACAGTACAGGCCAAAAGTTTGGACACGACTTTTCATCCAATGTGTTTTCTTTATTTCCATGACTATTTACATTGTAGATTCTCACTGAAGGCATCAAAACTATTAATGAGCTTCCACTAATTAACCCTGATAAGGCACAACTGAAAACATTTCAGGTGACTACCTCTTGAAACCCATTGAGAGAATGTGTGCAAAGCAGTAATCATAGCAAAGGGTGGCTATTGTTAAGAACTAGAATATAAAACATGTTTTCAGTTATTTCACATTTTTTGTTAAGTACATAACTTTACATTTTTTCATTCATAGTTTTGATGCCTTCAGTGAATCTACAATGTAAATAGTCATGAAAATATAGAAAACGCATTGAATGAAAAGGTGTGTCCAAACTTTTGGCCTGTAATCACGGACGTAATTACATGTCCCCCCCACTTTTTCAAAAGCCGGCTTTGGTCCCCCCCAGTTTTTACGGTTAAAACCAAGTATTTAAATAGCGACAAATCTATGTCCCCCCCACTTTTGAAATCAAAATTACGTCCATGCCTGTAATACTGTATATTAGTACACAGAGAATGAGATTCTTATTTCTTAATTTTGATGTCTATTTACAGTGAGAAAGTTTGACCAAAAACCAAAACCCAAAGTTTATGTAAATTCCCATGACATTTAAACAGTGTGAAGGTGATTTCAGGCATTTAATATGTAAAATCTGTCCATTACTGAAGTGGTTTATCTCATCTTAAATGTCAGTTCAGTGATCTATTACACGTATGGCCTTCTTCTCCACCTGTTGTTCTGACATCTCCACAATTTCTGCTCATTATGCAGGCAGTACATTAATAAAGAGATATAAAGATTGGTATAGCTTATGTAACAAACATGTTCAGGAAGAAGGTTTTGTCTTTTAAGAGCTGATGGTGTGAGGATTGCAAACCGGTTCTCTGAAAGGGTGTGACCAAGCTCAAAGAGTCGAGGGAGATCGTTTAACCGTTTGAGTGCTGGATGGTTCTGAGTGATCTGTGGCTAAGGTGACTAAATTGTGTGACTTTCGTTTTTGTCTGTTTGACTACCATGACTTCAGTTATACCATCCTTCACAAGACCACCACTTGAATTCATGTTCCCCACCTGTGTGCGTGAATTGGCATGTGTGTGGCGTGGGGAGTGTGTTTGCAAAAGCTGTTATGGACTGTTTAGTTTATCTACACTTACAAAAGGTTGTGTTGGCCCTCACTACCCTCTGTTCATTATAATAGGGCTATTGTACCACGTGCGTCCCTTTCACAGAAAAAAATAAAGATAAGCGTCAGTTTAAACAGCTGTAATGTATGAGATGTGTCTTTTGTCAAAAACACACCCACTTGTTCTGTGGTAGCCAGGATGGGAGCCAGAAACATTTTGCGGCGTTCTGATAGCTAAATTCTCAATGGCTCGGTGTGCAGGAAGCAGCACTGTGTGAAAGGCAAACGTTTCGATGCTTATCGTGGCTTTCAGCGAATCTGACCCAGAGAGCAGAGAGCTTGCGCAGGGAGAGAGGACAGAATGGCGGTTTCTGTTTCTCGACAAAACCCACACAGGCGCATCACACACAAACATGCTCACAGTCATATACGCGAAAGGGGCAAAACCACAAGTGACTGCGCACTTTTTTTGTTTGTTCTCAGAGAGATGGTGTGTGTGTGTGTGTGTGTGTGTGTGTGTGTGAGCACGCGCCCGCAATACTGGCAATTAAACACTTGCTTTGCTTTGGTGATCCACGATTACCTTTCATTTGTTCAGCAAACATAGCGTGATGTTTTCTCGATACCATTAACATGTTGGTCTTTGTCGTGATTATGTATTCTGCATGCCAATGTCAGCATGACCTGCAGTGATGTCATCCGAGCACCACAGGTCACCACTTACCCCTCAGTCCCCGTAACCCCTGGCCGCCCTGACCAGCCCTCCGCTGCACAGGTCACTGCCGCCGCCTCTCCGTCTCCCTGAAGACTCGTGTCCAATAACACTGACACTGCAGTCTGAAAACATCCAGAACAGATCTAGACCTTCTAGAACCTGCATTACGATGCTATCTAGAACATTCTTCATTCATCCCATGCTGGTTTGTTTCCAGGTCTGGTGCTGTTCGGGTTCTTCGCGGCTCTAAAACGCCTGATCAGCTGCTTCTGATGATGATGTCACAGCCTTCAGGTGCAGCGTTACGCAGGTGACGGTGGGGAGAACACAAGACTAGGGTGCTGCTGTTGGAATTAGACTCATCCGACTCGCTCTGTATGTGTGTGCGTAGTAGTTCATCTTGAATGCAAACTAAAGTCACTCCTCCATGGTAAAATTTCTTAAAGCACTTTCAAAATAGTTTATCATATGGTTTATTGTTGAAGAGAGAGAGAGAGAGAGAGAGAGAGAGAGAGTGTGTGTGTGTGTGTGTGTGTGTGTGTGTGTGTGTGTGTGTGTGTGTGTGTGTGTGTGTGCACGTGCGTGTGTGTGTATGATATGCTTGCCAGTCTTTGTTAAAAGCTCCAGTAATGTGATTGATGTCATAATGATCACAATCAGTAGACACACACAGAAACACATACTGTAGGTCGCCCCCACATTCTCAATGAAACACACATTGTGTCTCTTTCAATCCAACACCTAAATACACACACACACACACACAAGCGCACACACACACACACTCATACGCTATGAAATCAAACTGAATGAAAGTGGCGGAGTATTGAAGCCTTTTTCCTGTAGATGACCATCACTCTTTAGCTGTGATCACAGAAACTGTCTACCAGGAGATCCCTGTCCTGCAGGGATCAAAGACTGTCCTCACCCCTCTAACCTCTCATTCACCCTCTCACATTCACCCTCTCACCTCATACTCACCCCTCTAACCTCACTCTCACCCCTCTAACCTCTCATTCACCCTCTCACATTCACCCTCTCACCTCATACTCACCCCTCTAACCTCACACTCACTCTCTAACCTCACACTCACTCTCTAACCTCACACTCACCCCTCTAACCTCACACTCACTCTCTAACCTCACACTCACCCCTCTAACCTCACACTCACTCTCTAACCTCACACTCACCCCTCTAACCTCACACTCACTCTCTAACCTCACTCTCACCCCTCTAACCTCTCATTCACCCTCTCACATTCACCCTCTCACCTCATACTCACCCCTCTAACCTCACACTCACTCTCTAACCTCACTCTCACCCCTCTAACCTCTCACTCACCCTCTCACATTCACCCTCTCACCTCACACACACCCTCTCACATTCGTCCTCTCACCTCACTCGCACCCTCTCACACTCACCCTCTCACATTCACCCTCTCACCTCACACACACCCTCTTACACTCCCCCTCCCACCTCACACTCACACAAAGCCACTGATTTTTGCTGTCGAAGTGCACACATGTGAATTCTGTGCATGTTAATCAGTGTGCCCAGCATACATGCTCTCATATAAAAGCCTTGGCACAAATCTACAGGGTCCTGTACACCCATGTGATCATGTGTTATTATTAGTAGTTCTCAACCGGTTCCTGTGTCTTATTATAAGCACTCCTCAAATGGAAGCTGTATGTTTTAACTGTTTGAAATTAAGCGGTCCTTAACTGGGCACTGGTTTAAATTAAGCGGTCCTTAACAGAGCACTGTTTGAAATTAAGCGGCCCTTAACTGGGCACTGATTTAAGTTAAGCGGTTTTTAACTGGGCACCGTTTTAAATGAAGCAGCCCTCAGTTGGTCCCTGTGTGTTATTATAAGCAGTGCTCACTGGTCACTGGTTTAAATGAAGTGTTCCATGTGCAATGCCCACGCTTTCATCACATCGAGACCATGTGGCACAAAAAGGGGAAGATGTAGCTCATTAACATACATGCCAAAAACCTTTGCTACAAACAAACACACACACACACACACACACACACACACACACACACACACACACACACACACACACACACACACACACATATACACACACACACACTGACGCAAACACTTCTGCTAATTCCAGAAAGAGGAAACAGGCTATTGCTCAAAAAAAGAAGAAGAAGAAGGAGTGGGTCAGGTCTGCAGGGTGATGAAGAGCCTCGTTTCTGGTTTCTTCTTCTCCCTCTCCTCTCTGTCACCGTGTCAGTCATGAGGTTACTGAAATGAATGGGTTGCAACACCAATTTGCTCCAACACTTAGACAGAATACTTTACTATTCCATTTTAAGCACAAATCTACAGATTGTACAGTCAGAGATTGCTAAGTGACTCAGTTTGGGTTAGGATCTTGAAGATAGAGGTCACTGGACATTAGAGTCTGGGCCAGTGCTAGCAGATGGCTGCTATCATCAACAGACACGTCGGTAATAGCCTCAAACGCAAGCAACTGACTACAAGAGCTAGACTTCTGTATCTTCTGTATGTGTGAGTTAGTGTGTGAGTGTGTATGTGAGTGTGTGTCCCAGCTAACATTTCAGTAAAACCCTGAAAGTGGTTCCTTTATGACACGATTACCGCACAGGGACAGCACCCAGATAAAAATATCTGCACACTGTTTATGGATTCAAACGAACAAGCTCCATTCACACAACCACAACGTTTGCAGCAGTGCACATGCCTACAGCTA
The DNA here is from genome assembly GCF_052324685.1 of Brachyhypopomus gauderio. NCBI lineage: Eukaryota > Metazoa > Chordata > Actinopteri > Gymnotiformes > Hypopomidae > Brachyhypopomus > Brachyhypopomus gauderio. Next base: position 535,716 of record NW_027506907.1, read on the forward strand.
CCCAACTCTAAAATGCCACTTTTGACCTCTTAAAACTCCTTATTTTTTAGCTAATATCTAACCTATCTAAGAATTATCTAATGATCTTAAGTTGTGCTATGAATGACACTGAAACGTTAACAGAAATAGGTTTTACCTGGGACATGGAAGAGATGGTGGTTCAGTGTGGTCTCAGGGTTAATAGTCATACTGATTCTTTTCTCTCTCTCTCTCTCTCTCTCTCTCTCTCTCACACACACACACACACACACACACAGTATTTGATTCTCTTAATAATCAAAATATTATTTACTGATTGATGTATTTTTGTGGAAATGGTGTCCAGTTCTGTCTGGGAGATGGAAGCGTGCCCATGTTCCTTTTGCGTATGAAGCGGTAAGTCATGTCTGCATCACATGCGACATCACATGGACTATCTATCTACTGTGTGATGTTTGAAAACATCTGACCTTCATGAGTTTAATGAGGGTATATGTAGATATATGCAGTGTCCACTGCAACTTCGTGAGTTTGATCAAATAAAAGTCTCACACCTTCTTGTACAAAGACAAAGACCCAGCTGAAGCCTAAGCTTAACACAGCCCATGCTGCCTGAACACAGCTCACACCATTAGAACACAGCTGAAAACACCAGAACTTAGCTCAAACCATCAGAACACAGCTCAAACCACCAGAACACAGCTCAAAACACCAGAACATAGCTCAAACCACCAAAACACAGCTCAAAACACCAGAACACAGCTGAAAACACCAGAACACAGCTCAAACCACCAGAACACAGCTCAAACCATCAGAACACCGCTCAAAACACTAGAACACAGCTGAAAACACCAGAACACAGCTCAAACCACTAGAACACAGCTCAAGCCACCAGAACACAGCTCAAGCCAACAGAACACAGCTGAAAACACCAGAACACCACTCAAACCACCAGAACACAGCTCAAAAAACCAGAACACAGCTCAAAACACCAGATGTGCAGGTGAAACCCCACACTGCTGCTGCACGGTCTACTCCACACATTTGAA